>NW_027464780.1:140000-170000 GCF_043290135.1 Rhipicephalus microplus
CGGCGGACTACGACGAGAACGCCTTAAGCTTCGCCAACGTTTCGCCAACTCGTGCGGGAGACTTTTTCCGCTTCGCGGCAAGTCGTCGCGCCGTGCTCTCCGCATCAACCGCGTACGCAGCGAACCGCAAACGTCGGGCGCAGCCTCCTCACCTCCCTGCGCTTTGCGCGCGAACGTTCCCTGTTCGCGCGGCAAAGCCTGGAGGAGGCACGGCCCCGCAGCGTGTTCGAGCGCCCGGTCTACGGGACACCCTGCTTACTTCGAGGGCAACAAGCGCAACGCAAGGCTGCGATCTCGCGCACTTTGCGCACGGCTGGAGAAGCTTTGCTGGCCGGCTTTCGCTCCTCGTGTTTACCGTGCGTTAAAGTTGCGCGTCCGTGGCTCTCGCAGCTCTTGCGCGCCCGGTCGCAGAGAGGAGTACGCAACCTCGACCGCACTTTCCCTGCAGGCTTCCTTCCGACTCGAAGTCCTGCGGCGGTCTCAACGAGGTGCCACATCCTCAATGCAGTCGGTCGCCCCCGTTTCGGTTGGGCTCTGGCACGACGGTCGCCACCGTCTCGCCCTTGAGTGGCCGCTGTTGGCGCTCGCTGTGAGGTGTTCAGCGTGCTGTCCGTGTTGCCGACGCGGTCAAAACGAGTCGACGGCTCACGTTCCCTTGTGCGCCGAAGGCTCTCTTGATATGTGATCCGACCCTCAGACAGACGAAGCCAAGGGAAGACCCAAGGCCGCAATGTGCGTTCAAAGAATCAGTGCTCAGTGTGTCCTGCAATTCACACCAAGTCTCGCAGCTGGCTGCGTTCTTCATCGACCCGAGAACCGAGTGATCCACCGCTTAGAGTCGTGAAAAAGTGTTTGTTCAATTCCGTACAGTCAAAACCAAACGTTTCTGGCACTCGGCCAAACAGTGGCCAAGAAGGGCGCTTTTCAGCGCACGCTTGGACTCCAAAACTCTGCCGCGCCTTTTTCGGCTGCCGCAAATCGAGCAAACGGTGTGTTTCGGACGGCGTTTCGCTTTCGCTACTTGCGAGTGCTTTCGTGGTCCACCCCTCTATAAATACTCGGGAGGCGTCGAAGCCGGTTCTCCAAGCCGGACCCGTAGGTATCGTTGTGTGCTCGCTCTCATTGGCCCGCCTAACCAGAAAATGCCTGCGGTACACCCATTTGGATAAGAGTGCACGCAGATGCGGGCCTCGACGGCTACACATTTCCTCGGGCGGCCGCCTCCCGGCCTCCGTGGAGCGCGGGATGCACGGTCCCATCGACAAGCCTCTCCCGTTTTTACCGTGGCGTCGCGGTTCACCACGGCAGGCGGGTCGGTCTCCTCCGCATAAAAAGGGGGACCCCCGCTTTTTGTTCCACGAAATCGCACAAGCTTTTTTCGCATCCACGGTTTGCCACCGCACACCAAAATGCCGATCCGGCTGCCTACTTTAGCCAACAGGTGGAGCCAGGCGCGCCGTACTTGCGCGGCACTTCCCACGTCCACCGAAGTCGGTGCCAAGGACCACTTTCGGCGCCGGAGCCGCGTACGAGCCTACTCGAGGCGGAAGAACGAAGCCAGCAAGGGCCTGGCCGCAAGTGCGTTCAATTGTCGGGACGTCCAAGTCCCTCGTTCTTCCGTGCTTCCTCTTTCGGCAAGTCGTTGCGGCACCTTCCCAAAGCGCGCAGACCCGCTAATCGCGACGAGCGCGACGTGGCCGTGCCGCCTTTCCCTCGGCAGCAAGCAAAACGCCTGGCAACGTCGACGCTCCCCTAACCGCGATCTCGCACCGTGTTTCGTGTGGCAAATTCAAAAGCCGGCCGGCGCTGCTGCAACCATTACGGTCGGTACGCATACGCCGCGGAGGGCGGGACGGTCATCGGAGCGTGCGGTTCCTCCATCGAGTACTGCGCACCTCGGCCGTCGCATCGCCGTGCCATGACCGGCCGCGCGTCAACGCGAACCGGTGCCAGCGAGATCCCTCGCCTGCAAGAACCGACCGGCAGCCTCCGTCACCCGAGGACGCGGAGGCGCTTGCCGCGGACGGCGGGACGGTATGCACTGGTGCACAGCGGACCCGTCACATCGCCAGTTCCTTGACCGACCGCCGACGCTTGTGCCGTTCCTCTCGTACTTGGCAGTCGCCGCGCGATTGTCGGGTCTCGTTCTTGCACGCTCGAACGGTCGGGAGGGCACTCGGCTGGCGTTTCGGGAACGCGCAGCCTCGCCTTCTACCGACGTAACCACGACTCGCCGTTCGCGCTCCGCCGCTCCTGTTTACAGTACTAGGCGGTCCCGCAGCGGTCGGGTCGCGCATTTCGAGCGCTTCGAGCCACGGTGCTGTGGCGGGTCGAAAGCCGACCTATGAGTGCGTTGCGCCGTTTGTACCCGCGTCCGCCACCTGGCCGACCGTCCAAGGTCGCGGTGTTGGCGTCCGCTGGGCGCAACAATTTGTCACGGGGTGCCGCTCCACATTCAGGCAGCCCCGTGGGGAAAAGCCGACCCCGCGTCCAAACGGGGTCAGCGGCAGAAAGTGTCGGGCGCAGACGCAGCTGAGGCGCTCACCCTTCACAATCCGTTAATGATCCTTCCGCAGGTTCACCTACGGAAACCTTGTTACGACTTTTACTTCCTCTAAATGATCAAGTTTGGTCATCTTTCCAACAGACCGGCGCAACCGAAAGGCCGCGCCGGACATCGGTCCGAAGACCTCACTAAATCATTCAATCGGTAGTAGCGACGGGCGGTGTGTACAAAGGGCAGGGACGTAATCAACGCGAGCTTATGACTCGCGCTTACTGGGAATTCCTCGTTCAAGGGGAACAATTGCAAGCCCCTATCCCAATCACGAAAGAAGTTCCACGGGTTACCCAGTCTTTTCAGACAGGGATAAAGACACGCTGCTTCCTTCAGTGTAGCGCGCGTGCGGCCCCGGACATCTAAGGGCATCACAGACCTGTTATTGCTCTGTTTCGTGCGGCTAGGAGCCGCTTGTCCCTCTAAGAAGGTTGTAAGGTGCTGGGAACCCCGCACCTATTTAATAGGCTAGAGTCTCGTTCGTTATCGGAATTAACCAGACAAATCGCTCCACCAACTAAGAACGGCCATGCACCACCATCCACCGAATCAAGAAAGAGCTCTCAATCTGTCAATCCTCCCAGTGTCCGGGCCGGGTAAGTTTTCCCGTGTTGAGTCAAATTAAGCCGCAGGCTCCACTCCTGGTGGTGCCCTTCCGTCAATTCCTTTAAGTTTCAGCTTTGCAACCATACTTCCCCCGGAACCCAAATACTTTGGTTTCCCGGAAGCTGCCCGCCGAGTCATTTGAGTAACTCAGGCGGATCGCTGGTTGGCATCGTTTATGGTCAGAACTAGGGCGGTATCTGATCGCCTTCGAACCTCTGACTTTCGTTCTTGATCAATGAAAACATTCTTGGCAAATGCTTTCGCAGTAGTTCGTCTTGCGACGGTCCAAGAATTTCACCTCTAGCGCCGCAATACGAATGCCCCCGTCCGTCCCTCTTAATCATTACCTCGTATTCCAAAAACCAACAGAACAGAAACGAGGTCTTGTTCTATTATTCCATGCAAGTTTATTCAGGCGACTCGCCTGCGTTGAGCACTCTAATTTTTTCAAAGTAAAAGCACCGGCCATCTCGAGGCACACAATGAAGTGCACCAAGAAAGAACCGGCATGATGTTCAGTCCGAGCCGTCGCATCGGGTAGATGCACTACTCGTCTGGAACTGAGATCCAACTACGAGCTTTTTAACCGCAGCAGCTTTAGTATACGCTATTGGAGCTGGAATTACCGCGGCTGCTGGCACCAGACTTGCCCTCCAATTGATCCTCGTTAAAGGATTTAGAGTGTACTCATTTCAATTACGGGGCCTCAAAAGAGTCCCGTATTGTTATTTTTCGTCACTACCTCCCCGTGCCGGGAGTGGGTAATTTGCGCGCCTGCTGCCTTCCTTGGATGTGGTAGCCGTTTCTCAGGCTCCCTCTCCGGAATCGAACCCTGATTCTCCGTTACCCGTAACAACCATGGTAAGCAAGTAACCTACCATCGAAAGTTGATAAGGCAGACACTTGAAAGAAACGTCGCCGGCTCGTGGCCATGCGATCAGCACAAAGTTATCCAGAGTCACCACACAATACGGGCCGAAACCCGATCGATCTTGGTCTAATAAAAGCACCCGTTACCCAAAGGGCTCCAGGCTCACTGCATGTATTAGCTCTAGAATTGCCACAGTTATCCAAGTAGGAAGAAACGATCTAAGGAACCATAACTGATTTAATGAGCCATTCGCGGTTTCGCCTTATTTCGGCATGTACTTAGACATGCATGGCTTAATCTTTGAGACAAGCATATGATTACTGGCAGGATCAACCAGGTAATCGTTCGACTGCGCGTCCGTCCTCGCCTTCGGCGGGCCGGACGCAGTCTGTGTGCGGCGGAGGCCACCTTCAGGCGCCCCAACACGCTTATTTTGCACTCCGAGATGACGGCGTTCGAGCTCGCTACGGCACAACCTTCCCGAAAGACGAGTGGGAGCCGTGCGGCAAGAAGCACGTTCATGCTCGCTCTTTTTCGTTGCATCGACTCGGTCGCGCCGTGCGGGTTGCCCAAGCCCGCTGCACTGTCGGTGGACCGGCCGGAACTAGCAACGGAGCCGAGACTGCAAAGCCGCCAGACGACGGGTCACGCCCGCGTCTTCGGCGCTTTCGCATCTGAATCGCCCGAGGACGACACGGAACACACCTCGATATCGTGGTAAAACGGCACCGTCCGACAACCAGCCCCTAACGCATCAAGCGGATGAGGCTGCAGACGACTGCCGTGGATTCCCCTGGAGCAGACCCGAGGACACGCTTGACGAGGCCGAAGCCCGCCGCATATCAGACACCCGGTCGCTTTCGCGTACGCCGCTCACGAGAACCCCCACATAATAGCAGCGATAAGTACCCAGACCTCCTTGGGCACTAATACGAGCGTACTCGAGAAAATTTCACCGCGGGTGTGCCCCGAAACGTGTGGCACGTTGAGCGTGCCACAAGTCTACGTCGCTCTCAAACCCGCCGAGGTCGTAGAATTTGCGACCCTACTCACGAAATTCCCACCGAGGATACGGCCGCAAACGTACCGCACCTTGGGTAGGCCACGAGTTTGTGCAACACTACGCTGACGGCACAGCACCGAGGTCGTGCGCGCACGCACGGGAAAATTCCGCCGCGGTTTCTGCCGAAAACGTGAGGCACCACGACTCTCCGCAAGTTCGCGTCGACTGCGAAAGACCGAAGTCGTGAACGACGTGTCCGCTACTCGCCGCCGACACGCTGGACACCAAACGTACAACGACTCGACGGCGTCGTAGAGGCCCACGACGCGGTTTTCCTTAACGACGTCTCGGCGTGGCACCGACAGGTTAGAACGGCCGACCAACGTTCCCTGTCCGCCGTTCGGCTCAGTCGAAGGGCTCGGCGACTTCGGCAACGCTGCGAAGCCGCACGGTGACGCACGCCATGTCCCCATTTTTTTTTTCTTTCTGCGTCTGCCGGGGTGCCCCTATAATAGCAGCGATAAGCACCCAGACCGCCGTGGGTCGCTCGCCCCGGCTGACGTGGTTTTTCGTACTCCTGCGGCGGTCGCCGTCAAGCACGTCCAAATACGCTACTTTCGTGGGCGCATTCACGCTCTTTCGCTTCGCCGGAGTGCCAGCACTCACTCTGCCAAAAACGGCGAACATCCGAGCGGCGGTTCCCACTTTTGCGTCGGCGTCGCAAACCCCGCCCCGGCAGACGAGGTTTGCCGTACTCGTGCGACGGTGGCCGGCGGGCACGTCGAAAGACGCCGATATCGTGCGCGAATTGGCGCACCTTGGCTTCACCGGAGTGCCGCCACTGACTCCTCCAAAAACGGCGAAGATCCGAGCGGCGCTTCCCACTTTCGCATCGGCGTCCCGAACTCCGCCCCGGCTGACGCGGTTTACCGTACTCGTGCGACGGTCGCCGGCGAGCACGTGGAAAGACGCCGATATCGTGCCCGAATCGGCTCCGTTCGGCTTCGCCGGAGTGCCAGCACTGGCTCGGCGAAAGACGACGAACATCCGAGCGACGGTTCTCACTATTGCGTACGCGTCGCAAACCCCGCCCCGGCAGACGCACTTTGCCGTACTCGTGCGACGGTCGCCGGCGAGCACGTAGAAAGACGCCGATATCGTGCCGGAATCGGCCCCGTTTGGCTTCGCCGGAGTGCCAGCACTCACTCGGCCACAAACGGCGAACATCCGAGCGGCGGTTCCCACTTAGCCGTCGGCGTCCCGAACTCCGCCCCGGCAGACGCGGTTGCCGAGCTCGTGCGACTAGCGACCGCGAAGCCGTCTCGCGACGCCGCTTTCGTGCGCGGCTCCCACTGCGACCTGGGTCACCCGAGGTCGACGAGCAAAAAAGAATGTCGAAAAAAATTTTTTTTTTTTTTTGCGTCTGCCGGGGTGCCCCTATAATAGCAGCGATAAGCACCCAGACCGCCATGGGTCGCTCGCCCCGGCTGACGTGGTTTTTCGTTTTCCTGCGGTGGTCGTCGTCAAGCACGTCCAAACACGCCACTTTCGTGGGCGCATTCGCGCTCTTTCGCTTCGCCGGAGTGCCAGCACTCACTCTGCCAAAAACGGCGAACATCCTAGTGGCGGTTCCCACTTTTGCGTCGGCGTCGCCAACCCCGCCCCGGCATACGCGCTTTGCCGTACTCGTGCGACGGTCGCCGGCGAGCACGTCGAAATACGCCGATATCGTGCCCGAATCGGCCCCGTTTCGCTTCGCCGGAGTGCCAGCACTCACTCGGCCAAAAACGGCGAACATCCGAGCAGCGGTACCCACTTAGCCGTCGGCATCCCGAACTCCGCGCCGGCTGACGCGGTTGCCGAGCTCGTGCGACTAGCGACCGCGAACGCGTCTCGCGACGCCGCTTTCGTGCGCGGCTCCCATTGCGACCTGGGTTACCCGAGCTCGACCAGCAAAAAAGAAGGTCGAAAAAAAATTTTTTTTTTCTGCGTCTGCCGGGGTGCCCCTATAATAGCAGCGATAAGCACCCAGACCGCCGTGGGTCGCTCGCCCCGGCTGACGTGGTTTTTCGTACTCCTGCAGCGGTCGCCGTCAAGCACGTCCAAATACGCCACTTTCGTGGGCGCTTTCGCGCTCTTTCGCGTCGCCGGTGTGCCAGCACTCACTCTGCCAAAAACGGCCAACATCCGAGCGGCGGTTCCCACTTTTGCGTCGGCGTCGTAAACCCCGCCCCGGCAGACGCGGTTTGCCCTACTCGTGCGACGGTCGCCGGCGAGCGCGTCGAAAGACGCCGATATCGTGCGCTAATTGGCGCTCCTTGGCTTCTCCGGAGTGCCGCCACTCACTCCTCCAAAAACGGCGAAGATCCGAGCGGCGTTCTCCACTTTCGCATCGGCGTCCCGAACTCCGCCCGGGCTGACGCGGTTTACCGTACTCGTGCGACGGTCGCCGCCGGGCACGTCGAAAGACGCCGATATCGTGCCGTAATCGGCCCCGTTTGGCTTCGCCCGAGTGCCAGCACTCACTCGGCCAAAAACGGCGAACATCCGAGCAGCGTTTCCCACTTTCGCATCGGCGTCCCGAAGCCCGCCCCGGCAGACGCGGTTTGCCCTACTCGAGCGACGGTCGCCGGCGATCACGTCGAAAGGCGCCGAATTCGTGCACGAATCGATGCTTCTTGGTCTCGCAGGAGGGCCGCCACTCACTCCTGCAAAAACGGCGAAGATCCGAGTTGCGCTTCCCACTTTTTCGTCGGCGTCCCGAACTACGCCCCGGCTGACGCGGTTTACCGTACTCGTGCGACGGTCGCCGGCGGGCACTTCAAAATACGCCGATTTCGTGGGCGCATTCACGCTGTTTCGCTTCCCCGGAGTGCCAACACTCACTCTGCCGAAAGCGGCGATCATCCGAGCGGCGGTTCCCACTTTTGCGTCGGCTTCGCAAACGGCGCCCCGGCAGACGCGCTCGTGCGACGTACTCGTGCGACGGTCGCCGGCGAGCACGTCGAAAGACGCCGATATCGTGCTCGAATCGACCCCGTTTCGCTTCGCCGGAGTGCTGCCAGTCACGGCGCAGAAAACGGCGAACAAGTGTTTTTTTTTTTTTCCTAGAATTTGTGTTATAGAAGGCACATTTGATATCGGACGATAATTTTCAACTTTATCACGCGCACCGATTTTCGTGTAGAGGTTTGCAAGTTTATGGGAATTTCTCCACTTGGAATAATGCGATTTAGTAGTACTACGAGAACTTCATGGATGTACTCAAGGGTACGGGGCAAGTCAGTTACGTCAACACCTGCAGATTTTTTACACTTCAAACTGAAAATTGTTGGTTGTGAGTCCTCGTGTGATATTAAAGGCCGATTCGCTAACACATAGAACAAAGAAAGAAAGGAAGAAAAAACGCCCGCGCTCGCTCAAGAAACCTGGGTTCGCAACAAGTGGCAACAACAAGCAACCGAGCGAGTGCGCCAAAACCCGTGGCGGCCGAACAAACGCGAAGTCCCAACCGCGTCAGCCGGGGCGGCACGGGACAGGAAAAATCACTTCAGCCGGGGCGGCGGGGCACCGAATAAACCTCGTCACCTCGTCGCAGGATAAAAGAGGAAACAAAAAGTCTAAACAGCGTCTGCTGGAGCGAATGCGTAATAAAACAACAACAACAACAAAAAAAAACACCCGCGCTCAAGAAGTCTGCAATCCTCACAAAAGGCGACTGTGACCGAGCAGCGTCAGCCGGGGCCGTGCGGAAACGGAAAAACCGCGACTACCGGGGCGTCGAGGCACCGAAAAATCCACTTCAGCCGCGGCGAAAAAAAAAAACAAAAAGAAAGACGGAGGGGGGGGGGGGAACCACGTCTGCCGGGGCGAAGGAAAAAAAAAAACGCGTCTGCCGGGGCGAGCCCGGGTGCGGCACCACCGGGAAAACTGTGGCAAACAGACATGGCGATCGAGTGAGTGGGCCGCCAGCCAGGCTCAGCCAAAAAGTGCAAAGTCCGAACTGCGTCAGCCGGGGCGGCAAAAACCGCGTCAGCCGGGGCGGCGCAAAAAACCGCGTCTGCCGGGGCGGCACGAAACCGCGTCAGCCGGGGCGGGGCGAAAACTGCGTCAGCCGGGGCGAAAGAAAAAAAAAAACGCGTCTGCCGGGGCAAGCCCGGGTGCGGCACCACCGGGAAAACTGTGGCAAACAGACATGGCGATCGAGTGAGTGGGCCGCCAGCCAGGCACAGCCGAAAAGTGCAAAGTCCGAACCGTGTCAGCCGGGGCGACGCAAAAACCGCGTCAGCCGGGGCGGCGCGAAAACCGCGTCAGCCGGGGCGGCACGAAACCGCGTCAGCCGGGGCGGCGCGAAAACTGCGTCAGCCGGGGCGGCGCGAAAACCTCGTCAGCCGGGGCGAGCGAAAAGGGGGGGGGGGAACCACGTCTGCCGGGGCGAAAGAAAAAAAAACGCGTCTGCCGGGGCGAGCCCGGGTGCGGCACCACCGGGAAGACTGTGGCAAACAGACATGGCGATCGAGTGAGTGGGCCGCCAGCCAGGCTCAGCCCAAAAAGTGCTAAGTCCGAACTGCGTCAGCCGGGGCGGCGCGAAAACCGCGTCTGCCGGGGCGGCACGAAACCGCGTCAGCCGGGGCGGCGCGAAAACTGCGTCAGCCGGGGCGAGCCCGGGTGCGGCACCACCGGGAAAACTGTGGCAAACAGACATGGCGATCGAGTGAGTGGGCCGCCAGCCAGGCACAGCCGAAAAGTGCTAAGTCCGAACTGCGTCAGCCGGGGCGGCAAAAACCGCGTCAGCCGGGGCGGCGCAAAAAACCGCGTCTGCCGGGGCGGCACGAAACCGCGTCAGCCGGGGCGGCGCGAAAACTGCGTCAGCCGGGGCGAAAGAAAAAAAAAAACGCGTCTGCCGGGGCGAGCCCGGGTGCGGCACCACCGGGAAAACTGTGGCAAACAGACATGGCGATCGAGTGAGTGGGCCGCCAGCCAGGCACAGCCGAAAAGTGCTAAGTCCGAACTGCGTCTGCCGGGGCGGCACGAAACCGCATCAGCCGGGGCGGCGCGAAAACCGCGTCTGCCGGGGCGGCACGAAACCGCGTCAGCCGGGGCGGCGCGAAAACTGCGTCAGCCGGGGCGAGCCCGGGTGCGGCACCACCGGGAAAACTGTGGCAAACAGACATGGCGATTGAGTGAGTGGGCCGCCAGCCAGGCACAGCCGAAAAGTGCTAAGTCCGAACTGCGTCTGCCGGGGCGGCACGAAACCGCGTCAGCCGGGGCGGCGCGAAAACCGCGTCTGCCGGGGCGGCACGAAACCGCGTCAGCCGGGGCGGCGCGAAAACTGCGTCAGCCGGGGCGAGCCCGGGTGCGGCACCACCGGGAAAACTGTGGCAAACAGACATGGCGATCGAGTGAGTGGGCCGCCAGCCAGGCACAGCCGAAAAGTGCAAAGTCCGAACCGTGTCAGCCGGGGCGACGCAAAAACCGCGTCAGCCGGGGCGGCGCGAAAACCGCGTCAGCCGGGGCGGCACGAAACCGCGTCAGCCGGGGCGGCGCGAAAACTGCGTCAGCCGGGGCGGCGCGAAAACCTCGTCAGCCGGGGCGAGCGAAAAGGGGGGGGGGAACCACGTCTGCCGGGGCGAAAGAAAAAAAAACGCGTCTGCCGGGGCGAGCCCGGGTGCGGCACCACCGGGAAGACTGTGGCAAACAGACATGGCGATCGAGTGAGTGGGCCGCCAGCCAGGCTCAGCCCAAAAAGTGCTAAGTCCGAACTGCGTCAGCCGGGGCGGCGCGAAAACCGCGTCTGCCGGGGCGGCACGAAACCGCGTCAGCCGGGGCGGCGCGAAAACTGCGTCAGCCGGGGCGAGCCCGGGTGCGGCACCACCGGGAAAACTGTGGCAAACAGACATGGCGATCGAGTGAGTGGGCCGCCAGCCAGGCACAGCCGAAAAGTGCTAAGTCCGAACTGCGTCAGCCGGGGCGGCAAAAACCGCGTCAGCCGGGGCGGCGCAAAAAACCGCGTCTGCCGGGGCGGCACGAAACCGCGTCAGCCGGGGCGGCGCGAAAACTGCGTCAGCCGGGGCGAAAGAAAAAAAAAACGCGTCTGCCGGGGCGAGCCCGGGTGCGGCACCACCGGGAAAACTGTGGCAAACAGACATGGCGATCGAGTGAGTGGGCCGCCAGCCAGGCACAGCCGAAAAGTGCTAAGTCCGAACTGCGTCTGCTGGGGCGGCACGAAACCGCGTCAGCCGGGGCGGCGCGAAAACCGCGTCTGCCGGGGCGGCACGAAACCGCGTCAGCCGGGGCGGCGCGAAAACTGCGTCAGCCGGGGCGAGCCCGGGTGCGGCACCACCGGGAAAACTGTGGCAAACAGACATGGCGATTGAGTGAGTGGGCCGCCAGCCAGGCACAGCCGAAAAGTGCTAAGTCCGAACTGCGTCTGCCGGGGCGGCACGAAACCGCGTCAGCCGGGGCGGCGCGAAAACCGCGTCTGCCGGGGCGGCACGAAACCGCGTCAGCCGGGGCGGCGCGAAAACTGCGTCAGCCGGGGCGAGCCCGGGTGCGGCACCACCGGGAAAACTGTGGCAAACAGACATGGCGATCGAGTGAGTGGGCCGCCAGCCAGGCACAGCCGAAAAGTGCTAAGTCCGAACTGCGTCAGCCGGGGCGGCAAAAACCGCGTCAGCCGGGGCGGCGCAAAAAACCGCGTCTGCCGGGGCGGCACGAAACCGCGTCAGCCGGGGCGGCGCGAAAACTGCGTCAGCCGGGGCGAAAGAAAAAAAAAACGCGTCTGCCGGGGCGAGCCCGGGTGCGGCACCACCGGGAAAACTGTGGCAAACAGACATGGCGATCGAGTGAGTGGGCCGCCAGCCAGGCACAGCCGAAAAGTGCTAAGTCCGAACTGCGTCTGCCGGGGCGGCACGAAACCGCGTCAGCCGGGGCGGCGCGAAAACCGCGTCTGCCGGGGCGGCACGAAACCGCGTCAGCCGGGGCGGCGCGAAAACTGCGTCAGCCGGGGCGAGCCCGGGTGCGGCACCACCGGGAAAACTGTGGCAAACAGACATGGCGATTGAGTGAGTGGGCCGCCAGCCAGGCACAGCCGAAAAGTGCTAAGTCCGAACTGCGTCTGCCGGGGCGGCACGAAACCGCGTCAGCCGGGGCGGCGCGAAAACCGCGTCTGCCGGGGCGGCACGAAACCGCGTCAGCCGGGGCGGCGCGAAAACTGCGTCAGCCGGGGCGAGCCCGGGTGCGGCACCACCGGGAAAACTGTGGCAAACAGACATGGCGATCGAGTGAGTGGGCCGCCAGCCAGGCACAGCCGAAAAGTGCAAAGTCCGAACCGTGTCAGCCGGGGCGACGCAAAAACCGCGTCAGCCGGGGCGGCGCGAAAACCGCGTCAGCCGGGGCGGCGCGAAAACTGCGTCAGCCGGGGCGGCGCGAAAACCTCGTCAGCCGGGGCGAGCGAAAAGGGGGGGGGGGGAACCACGTCTGCCGGGGCGAAAGAAAAAAAAACGCGTCTGCCGGGGCGAGCCCGGGTGCGGCACCACCGGGAAGACTGTGGCAAACAGACATGGCGATCGAGTGAGTGGGCCGCCAGCCAGGCTCAGCCCAAAAAGTGCTAAGTCCGAACTGCGTCAGCCGGGGCGGCGCGAAAACCGCGTCTGCCGGGGCGGCACGAAACCGCGTCAGCCGGGGCGGCGCGAAAACTGCGTCAGCCGGGGCGAGCCCGGGTGCGGCACCACCGGGAAAACTGTGGCAAACAGACATGGCGATCGAGTGAGTGGGCCGCCAGCCAGGCACAGCCGAAAAGTGCTAAGTCCGAACTGCGTCAGCCGGGGCGGCAAAAACCGCGTCAGCCGGGGCGGCGCAAAAAACCGCGTCTGCCGGGGCGGCACGAAACCGCGTCAGCCGGGGCGGCGCGAAAACTGCGTCAGCCGGGGCGAAAGAAAAAAAAAACGCGTCTGCCGGGGCGAGCCCGGGTGCGGCACCACCGGGAAAACTGTGGCAAACAGACATGGCGATCGAGTGAGTGGGCCGCCAGCCAGGCACAGCCGAAAAGTGCTAAGTCCGAACTGCGTCTGCCGGGGCGGCACGAAACCGCGTCAGCCGGGGCGGCGCGAAAACCGCGTCTGCCGGGGCGGCACGAAACCGCGTCAGCCGGGGCGGCGCGAAAACTGCGTCAGCCGGGGCGAGCCCGGGTGCGGCACCACCGGGAAAACTGTGGCAAACAGACATGGCGATTGAGTGAGTGGGCCGCCAGCCAGGCTCAGCCCAAAAAGTGCTAAGTCCGAACTGCGTCAGCCGGGGCGGCGCGAAAACCGCGTCAGCCGGGGCGGCGCAAAAACCGCGTCTGCCGGGGCGAAATCAAAAAAAAAACAAAGAAAAAAGCCCGCGCTTAATCAAAAGAAAACAAAGAAAAAAGCTTGCGCTTAATCAAAAGAAAACAAACAAAAAAAGTTCGCGCTTAAGCCTGGCGGTGGAACCACCGGGGCAAACAGACCTGGCGATCGAGTGAGTGGGCCGCCAGCCGGGGTGAGCCAAAAAGTGCAAAGTCCGAACCGCGTCAGCCGGGGCGACGCAAAAACCGCGTCAGCCGGGGCGGCGCGAAAACCGCGTCAGCCGGGGCGGCGCGAAAACCGCGTCAGCCGGGGCGGCGCAAAAACTGCGTCAGCCGGGGCGGCACGGAAAAACGAAAACCGCGTCAGCCGGGGCGGCACGGAAAAACGAAAACCGCGTCAGCCGGGGCGACATCAAAATGAGGAAAAAAAAAAAAAAACTGCCTTAGGACACCTGCGTACACTTTCATGCGTTTGGGCATATCTCTCTGTAACACGCGCGCCCCTCGTTACGCGCGGCACTCTGTTTTCTCCGACACCCATATTTCGGCGGCATGTGGCACGCGCGCCCGTCCCTACGCACGGCACACCGCAGTGCTTTCTCGATATTTTTCTTTTCCTCCAACACCGTCATCTATAGGCTTTTAGTGACCTGTTGCTCGTGGCACAAGTTCGCTAGCTCTGACACCTCTTGCATGCGCACCGTTTTTGCGCACGGTGCTATGCCGCAAAGCACGGCAGTCGCATGCGTTTCTCTCAGGCACCTCTTTTTTGACACAACGCTGTGGTGCTTAGAAACACACGCGCCGCTTTTGCGCACAGAACTCCACCGTACAGCACGGTAGTCACGTTTGTTCCACACGAACAGCAGTGTGCATCGTGCTACGACACTTTGAAAGCTTTTTCTTCCGAGTCTCGACCGCGCTGTTCCTTTCGTACTTGGCGCGATTTTGGGACCAGCTTTGTTTTAAACCCCTACTGCGCGCCGTTCCTTTCGTACTTGGCGCGGTTCAGGGTTTGTTTCGAGCCCTTAGCCGCGCTGTTCCCTCCGTACTTGGCGCGGTTTAGGGTCGAGCTTTGTCTCGAGCCCTCTCCGCGCCGTTCCTTCCGTACTTGGCGCGGTTTAGGGTTTGTTTCGAGCCCTTAGCCGCGCTGTTCCCTCCGTACTTGGCGCGGTTTAGGGTTTGTTTCGAGCCCTTAGCCGCGCTGTTCCCTCCGTACTTGGCGCGGTTTAGGGTCGAGCTTTGTCTCGAGCCCTCTCCGCGCCGTTCCTTCCGTACTTGGCGCGGTTTAGGGCCGAGCTTTGTCTCGAGCCCCTACCGCGCGGTTCCTTTCGTACTTTGCGCGGTTTAGGGTCGAGCCTTGTTTTGAGTACTGACCGCGCAGTTAGCGCGGTTCAGAATCGAACCTTGTTTCGAGCTCTTACCGTGCAGTTCCTTTCGTACTTGGCACGGTTTAGGGTCGAGCCTTGTTTCGAGTCCCGACCGCGCGGTTGCTTTCGTACTTGGCGCGGTTCAGGATCGAGCTTTGCTTCGAGCCCCTTAGTTGCGCTGTTCCTTTCGTACTTGGCGCGGTTCAAGGTAGAGCTCTATTTCGAACCCGAGCGAACATCCGAGCGGCGGTTCCCACTTAGCCGTCGGCGTCCCGAACTCCGCCCCGGCAGACGCGGTTGCCGAGCTCGTGCGACTAGCGACCGCGAAGCCGTCTCGCGACGCCGCTTTCGTGCGCGGCTCCCACTGCGACCTGGGTCACCCGAGGTCGACGAGCAAAAAAGAATGTCGAAAAAAATTTTTTTTTTTTTTGCGTCTGCCGGGGTGCCCCTATAATAGCAGCGATAAGCACCCAGACCGCCATGGGTCGCTCGCCCCGGCTGACGTGGTTTTTCGTTTTCCTGCGGTGGTCGTCGTCAAGCACGTCCAAACACGCCACTTTCGTGGGCGCATTCGCGCTCTTTCGCTTCGCCGGAGTGCCAGCACTCACTCTGCCAAAAACGGCGAACATCCGAGCGGCGGTTCCCACTTTTGCGTCGGCGTCGCAAACCCCGCCCCGGCAGACGAGGTTTGCCGTACTCGTGCGACGGTGGCCGGCGGGCACGTCGAAAGACGCCGATATCGTGCGCGAATTGGCGCACCTTGGCTTCACCGGAGTGCCGCCACTGACTCCTCCAAAAACGGCGAAGATCCGAGCGGCGCTTCCCACTTTCGCATCGGCGTCCCGAACTCCGCCCCGGCTGACGCGGTTTACCGTACTCGTGCGACGGTCGCCGGCGAGCACGTGGAAAGACGCCGATATCGTGCCCGAATCGGCTCCGTTCGGCTTCGCCGGATTGCCAGCACTGGCTCGGCGAAAGACGACGAACATCCGAGCGACGGTTCTCACTATTGCGTACGCGTCGCAAACCCCGCCCCGGCAGACGCACTTTGCCGTACTCGTGCGACGGTCGCCGGCGAGCACGTAGAAAGACGCCGATATCGTGCCGGAATCGGCCCCGTTTGGCTTCGCCGGAGTGCCAGCACTCACTCGGCCACAAACGGCGAACATCCGAGCGGCGGTTCCCACTTAGCCGTCGGCGTCCCGAACTCCGCCCCGGCAGACGCGGTTGCCGAGCTCGTGCGACTAGCGACCGCGAAGCCGTCTCGCGACGCCGCTTTCGTGCGCGGCTCCCACTTCGACCTGGGTCACCCGAGGTCGACGAGCAAAAAAGAATGTCGAAAAAAATTTTTTTTTTTTTTTTGCGTCTGCCGGGGTGCCCCTATAATAGCAGCGATAAGCACCCAGACCGCCATGGGTCGCTCGCCCCGGCTGACGTGGTTTTTCGTTTTCCTGCGGTGGTCGTCGTCAAGCACGTCCAAACACGCCACTTTCGTGGGCGCATTCGCGCTCTTTCGCTTCGCCGGAGTGCCAGCACTCACTCTGCCAAAAACGGCGAACATCCTAGTGGCGGTTCCCACTTTTGCGTCGGCGTCGCCAACCCCGCCCCGGCATACGCGGTTTGCCGTACTCGTGCGGCGGTGGCCGGCGGGCACGTCGAAAGACACCGATATCGTGCGCGAGTCGATGCTTCTTGGTCTCGCAGGAGGGCCGCCACTCACTCCTGCAAAAACGGCGAAGATCCGAGCGGCGCTTCCCACTTTTTCGTCGGCGTCGCAAACCTCGCCCCGGCAGACGCGCTTTGCCGTACTCGTGCGACGGTCGCCGGCGAGCACGTCGAAATACGCCGATATCGTGCCCGAATCGGCCCCGTTTCGCTTCGCCGGAGTGCCAGCACTCGCTCGGCCAAAGACGACGAACATCCGAGCGACGGTTCCCACTATTGCGTACGCGTCGCGAACCCCGCCCCGGCAGACGCGGTTTGCCGTACTCGTGCGGCGGTGGCCGGCGGGCACGTCGAAAGACGCCGATATCGTGCACGAATTGGCGCTCCTTGGCTTCACCGGAGTGCCAGCACTCACTCGGCCAAAAACGGCGAACATCCGAGCAGCGGTACCCACTTAGCCGTCGGCATCCCGAACTCCGCGCCGGCTGACGCGGTTGCCGAGCTCGTGCGACTAGCGACCGCGAACGCGTCTCGCGACGCCGCTTTCGTGCGCGGCTCCCATTGCGACCTGGGTTACCCGAGCTCGACCAGCAAAAAAGAAGGTCGAAAATTTTTTTTTTTTTTCTGCGTCTGCCGGGGTGCCCCTATAATAGCAGCGATAAGCACCCAGACCGCCGTGTGTCGCTCGCCCCGGCTGACGTGGTTTTTCGTACTCCTGCAGCGGTCGCCGTCACGCACGTCCAAATACGCCACTTTCGTGGGCGCATTCGCGCTCTTTCGCGTCGCCGGAGTGCCAGCACTCACTCTGCCAAAAACGGCCAACATCCGAGCGGCGGTTCCCACTTTTGCGTCGGCGTCGTAAACCCCGCCCCGGCAGACGCGGTTTGCCCTACTCGTGCGACGGTCGCCGGCGAGCGCGTCGAAAGACGCCGATATCGTGCGCTAATTGGCGCTCCTTGGCTTCTCCGGAGTGCCGCCACTCACTCCTCCAAAAACGGCGAAGATCCGAGCGGCGTTCTCCACTTTCGCATCGGCGTCCCGAACTCCGCCCGGGCTGACGCGGTTTACCGTACTCGTGCGACGGTCGCCGGCGGGCACGTCGAAAGACGCCGATATCGTGCCGTAATCGGCCCCGTTTGGCTTCGCCCGTGTGCCAGCACTCACTCGGCCAAAAACGGCGAACATCCGAGCAGCGTTTCCCACTTTCGCATCGGCGTCCCGAAGCCCGCCCCGGCAGACGCGGTTTGCCCTACTCGAGCGACGGTCGCCGGCGATCACGTCGAAAGGCGCCGAATTCGTGCACGAATCGATGCTTCTTGGTCTCGCAGGAGGGCCGCCACTCACTCCTGCAAAAACGGCGAAGATCCGAGTTGCGCTTCCCACTTTTTCGTCGGCGTCCCGAACTACGCCCCGGCTGACGCGGTTTACCGTACTCGTGCGACGGTCGCCGGCGGGCACTTCAAAATACGCCGATTTCGTGGGCGCATTCACGCTGTTTCGCTTCCCCGGAGTGCCAACACTCACTCTGCCGAAAGCGGCGATCATCCGAGCGGCGGTTCCCACTTTTGCGTCGGCTTCGCAAACGGCGCCCCGGCAGACGCGCTCGTGCGACGTACTCGTGCGACGGTCGCCGGCGAGCACGTCGAAAGACGCCGATATCGTGCTCGAATCGACCCCGTTTCGCTTCGCCGGAGTGCTGCCAGTCACGGCGCAGAAAACGGCGAACAAGTGTTTTTTTTTTTTTTTTCCTAGAATTTGTGTTATAGAAGGCACATTTGATATCGGACGATAATTTTCAACTTTATCACGCGCACCGATTTTCGTGTAGAGGTTTGCAAGTTTATGGGAATTTCTCCACTTGGAATAATGCGATTTAGTAGTACTACGAGAACTTCATGGATGTACTCAAGGGTACGGGGCAAGTCAGTTACGTCAACACCTGCAGATTTTTTACACTTCAAACTGAAAATTGTTGGTTGTGAGTCCTCGTGTGATATTAAAGGCCGATTCGCTAACACATAGAACAAAGAAAGAAAGGAAGAAAAAACGCCCGCGCTCGCTCAAGAAACCTGGGTTCGCAACAAGTGGCAACAACAAGCAACCGAGCGAGTGCGCCAAAACCCGTGGCGGCCGAACAAACGCGAAGTCCCAACCGCGTCAGCCGGGGCGGCACGGGACAGGAAAAATCACTTCAGCCGGGGCGGCGGGGCACCGAATAAACCTCGTCACCTCGTCGCAGGATAAAAGAGGAAACAAAAAGTCTAAACAGCGTCTGCTGGAGCGAATGCGTAATAAAACAACAACAACAACAAAAAAAAAAAAAACACCCGCGCTCAAGAAGTCTGCAATCACCACAAAAGGCGACTGTGACCGAGCAGCGTCAGCCGGGGCCGTGCGGAAACGGAAAAACCGCGACTACCGGGGCGTCGAGGCACCGAAAAATCCACTTCAGCCGCGGCGAAAAAAAAAAACAAAAAGAAAGACGGAGGGGGGGGGGGGGAACCACGTCTGCCGGGGCGAAGGAAAAAAAAAAACGCGTCTGCCGGGGCGAGCCCGGGTGCGGCACCACCGGGAAAACTGTGGCAAACAGACATGGCGATCGAGTGAGTGGGCCGCCAGCCAGGCTCAGCCAAAAAGTGCAAAGTCCGAACTGCGTCAGCCGGGGCGGCAAAAACCACGTCAGCCGGGGCGGCGCAAAAAACCGCGTCTGCCGGGGCGGCACGAAACCGCGTCAGCCGGGGCGGCGCGAAAACTGCGTCAGCCGGGGCGAAAGAAAAAAAAAAAAAAAACGCGTCTGCCGGGGCGAGCCCGGGTGCGGCACCACCGGGAAAACTGTGGCAAACAGACATGGCGATCGAGTGAGTGGGCCGCCAGCCAGGCACAGCCGAAAAGTGCAAAGTCCGAACCGTGTCAGCCGGGGCGGCAAAAAACCGCGTCAGCCGGGGCGGCGCAAAAAACCGCGTCTGCCGGGGCGGCACGAAACCGCGTCAGCCGGGGCGGCGCGAAAACTGCGTCAGCCGGGGCGAGCCCGGGTGCGGCACCACCGGGAAAACTGTGGCAAACAGACATGGCGATCGAGTGAGTGGGCCGCCAGCCAGGCTCAGCCAAAAAGTGCCAAGTCCGAACTGCGTCAGCCGGGGCGGCAAAAAACCGCGTCAGCCGGGGCGGCGCAAAAAACCGCGTCTGCCGGGGCGGCGCGAAAACCGCGTCTGCCGGGGCGGCGCGAAAACTGCGTCAGCCGGGGCGAAAGAAAAAAAAAACGCGTCTGCCGGGGCGAGCCCGGGTGCGGCACCACCGGGAAAACTGTGGCAAACAGACATGGCGATCGAGTGAGTGGGCCGCCAGCCAGGCACAGCCGAAAAGTGCTAAGTCCGAACTGCGTCTGCCGGGGCGGCACGAAACCGCATCAGCCGGGGCGGCGCGAAAACCGCGTCTGCCGGGGCGGCACGAAACCGCGTCAGCCGGGGCGGCGCGAAAACTGCGTCAGCCGGGGCGAGCCCGGGTGCGGCACCACCGGGAAAACTGTGGCAAACAGACATGGCGATTGAGTGAGTGGGCCGCCAGCCAGGCACAGCCGAAAAGTGCTAAGTCCGAACTGCGTCTGCCGGGGCGGCACGAAACCGCGTCAGCCGGGGCGGCGCGAAAACCGCGTCTGCCGGGGCGGCACGAAACCGCGTCAGCCGGGGCGGCGCGAAAACTGCGTCAGCCGGGGCGAGCCCGGGTGCGGCACCACCGGGAAAACTGTGGCAAACAGACATGGCGATCGAGTGAGTGGGCCGCCAGCCAGGCACAGCCGAAAAGTGCAAAGTCCGAACCGTGTCAGCCGGGGCGACGCAAAAACCGCGTCAGCCGGGGCGGCGCGAAAACCGCGTCAGCCGGGGCGGCACGAAACCGCGTCAGCCGGGGCGGCGCGAAAACTGCGTCAGCCGGGGCGGCGCGAAAACCTCGTCAGCCGGGGCGAGCGAAAAGGGGGGGGGGAACCACGTCTGCCGGGGCGAAAGAAAAAAAAACGCGTCTGCCGGGGCGAGCCCGGGTGCGGCACCACCGGGAAGACTGTGGCAAACAGACATGGCGATCGAGTGAGTGGGCCGCCAGCCAGGCTCAGCCCAAAAAGTGCTAAGTCCGAACTGCGTCAGCCGGGGCGGCGCGAAAACCGCGTCTGCCGGGGCGGCACGAAACCGCGTCAGCCGGGGCGGCGCGAAAACTGCGTCAGCCGGGGCGAGCCCGGGTGCGGCACCACCGGGAAAACTGTGGCAAACAGACATGGCGATCGAGTGAGTGGGCCGCCAGCCAGGCACAGCCGAAAAGTGCTAAGTCCGAACTGCGTCAGCCGGGGCGGCAAAAACCGCGTCAGCCGGGGCGGCGCAAAAAACCGCGTCTGCCGGGGCGGCACGAAACCGCGTCAGCCGGGGCGGCGCGAAAACTGCGTCAGCCGGGGCGAAAGAAAAAAAAAACGCGTCTGCCGGGGCGAGCCCGGGTGCGGCACCACCGGGAAAACTGTGGCAAACAGACATGGCGATCGAGTGAGTGGGCCGCCAGCCAGGCACAGCCGAAAAGTGCTAAGTCCGAACTGCGTCTGCTGGGGCGGCACGAAACCGCGTCAGCCGGGGCGGCGCGAAAACCGCGTCTGCCGGGGCGGCACGAAACCGCGTCAGCCGGGGCGGCGCGAAAACTGCGTCAGCCGGGGCGAGCCCGGGTGCGGCACCACCGGGAAAACTGTGGCAAACAGACATGGCGATTGAGTGAGTGGGCCGCCAGCCAGGCACAGCCGAAAAGTGCTAAGTCCGAACTGCGTCTGCCGGGGCGGCACGAAACCGCGTCAGCCGGGGCGGCGCGAAAACCGCGTCTGCCGGGGCGGCACGAAACCGCGTCAGCCGGGGCGGCGCGAAAACTGCGTCAGCCGGGGCGAGCCCGGGTGCGGCACCACCGGGAAAACTGTGGCAAACAGACATGGCGATCGAGTGAGTGGGCCGCCAGCCAGGCACAGCCGAAAAGTGCTAAGTCCGAACTGCGTCAGCCGGGGCGGCAAAAACCGCGTCAGCCGGGGCGGCGCAAAAAACCGCGTCTGCCGGGGCGGCACGAAACCGCGTCAGCCGGGGCGGCGCGAAAACTGCGTCAGCCGGGGCGAAAGAAAAAAAAAACGCGTCTGCCGGGGCGAGCCCGGGTGCGGCACCACCGGGAAAACTGTGGCAAACAGACATGGCGATCGAGTGAGTGGGCCGCCAGCCAGGCACAGCCGAAAAGTGCTAAGTCCGAACTGCGTCTGCCGGGGCGGCACGAAACCGCGTCAGCCGGGGCGGCGCGAAAACCGCGTCTGCCGGGGCGGCACGAAACCGCGTCAGCCGGGGCGGCGCGAAAACTGCGTCAGCCGGGGCGAGCCCGGGTGCGGCACCACCGGGAAAACTGTGGCAAACAGACATGGCGATTGAGTGAGTGGGCCGCCAGCCAGGCACAGCCGAAAAGTGCTAAGTCCGAACTGCGTCTGCCGGGGCGGCACGAAACCGCGTCAGCCGGGGCGGCGCGAAAACCGCGTCTGCCGGGGCGGCACGAAACCGCGTCAGCCGGGGCGGCGCGAAAACTGCGTCAGCCGGGGCGAGCCCGGGTGCGGCACCACCGGGAAAACTGTGGCAAACAGACATGGCGATCGAGTGAGTGGGCCGCCAGCCAGGCACAGCCGAAAAGTGCAAAGTCCGAACCGTGTCAGCCGGGGCGACGCAAAAACCGCGTCAGCCGGGGCGGCGCGAAAACCGCGTCAGCCGGGGCGGCGCGAAAACTGCGTCAGCCGGGGCGGCGCGAAAACCTCGTCAGCCGGGGCGAGCGAAAAGGGGGGGGGGGGAACCACGTCTGCCGGGGCGAAAGAAAAAAAAACGCGTCTGCCGGGGCGAGCCCGGGTGCGGCACCACCGGGAAGACTGTGGCAAACAGACATGGCGATCGAGTGAGTGGGCCGCCAGCCAGGCTCAGCCCAAAAAGTGCTAAGTCCGAACTGCGTCAGCCGGGGCGGCGCGAAAACCGCGTCTGCCGGGGCGGCACGAAACCGCGTCAGCCGGGGCGGCGCGAAAACTGCGTCAGCCGGGGCGAGCCCGGGTGCGGCACCACCGGGAAAACTGTGGCAAACAGACATGGCGATCGAGTGAGTGGGCCGCCAGCCAGGCACAGCCGAAAAGTGCTAAGTCCGAACTGCGTCAGCCGGGGCGGCAAAAACCGCGTCAGCCGGGGCGGCGCAAAAAACCGCGTCTGCCGGGGCGGCACGAAACCGCGTCAGCCGGGGCGGCGCGAAAACTGCGTCAGCCGGGGCGAAAGAAAAAAAAAACGCGTCTGCCGGGGCGAGCCCGGGTGCGGCACCACCGGGAAAACTGTGGCAAACAGACATGGCGATCGAGTGAGTGGGCCGCCAGCCAGGCACAGCCGAAAAGTGCTAAGTCCGAACTGCGTCTGCCGGGGCGGCACGAAACCGCGTCAGCCGGGGCGGCGCGAAAACCGCGTCTGCCGGGGCGGCACGAAACCGCGTCAGCCGGGGCGGCGCGAAAACTGCGTCAGCCGGGGCGAGCCCGGGTGCGGCACCACCGGGAAAACTGTGGCAAACAGACATGGCGATTGAGTGAGTGGGCCGCCAGCCAGGCTCAGCCCAAAAAGTGCTAAGTCCGAACTGCGTCAGCCGGGGCGGCGCGAAAACCGCGTCAGCCGGGGCGGCGCAAAAACCGCGTCTGCCGGGGCGAAATCAAAAAAAAAAACAAAGAAAAAAGCCCGCGCTTAATCAAAAGAAAACAAAGAAAAAAGCTTGCGCTTAATCAAAAGAAAACAAACAAAAAAAGTTCGCGCTTAAGCCTGGCGGTGGAACCACCGGGGCAAACAGACCTGGCGATCGAGTGAGTGGGCCGCCAGCCGGGGTGAGCCAAAAAGTGCAAAGTCCGAACCGCGTCAGCCGGGGCGACGCAAAAACCGCGTCAGCCGGGGCGGCGCGAAAACCGCGTCAGCCGGGGCGGCGCGAAAACCGCGTCAGCCGGGGCGGCGCAAAAACTGCGTCAGCCGGGGCGGCACGGAAAAACGAAAACCGCGTCAGCCGGGGCGGCACGGAAAAACGAAAACCGCGTCAGCCGGGGCGACATCAAAATGAGGAAAAAAAAAAAACTGCCTTAGGACACCTGCGTACACTTTCATGCGTTTGGGCATATCTCTCTGTAACACGCGCGCCCCTCGTTACGCGCGGCACTCTGTTTTCTCCGACACCCATATTTCGGCGGCATGTGGCACGCGCGCCCGTCCCTACGCACGGCACACCGCAGTGCTTTCTCGATATTTTTCTTTTCCTCCAACACCGTCATCTATAGGCTTTTAGTGACCTGTTGCTCGTGGCACAAGTTCGCTAGCTCTGACACCTCTTGCATGCGCACCGTTTTTGCGCACGGTGCTATGCCGCAAAGCACGGCAGTCGCATGCGTTTCTCTCAGGCACCTCTTTTTTGACACAACGCTGTGGTGCTTAGAAACACACGCGCCGCTTTTGCGCACAGAACTCCACCGTACAGCACGGTAGTCACGTTTGTTCCACACGAACAGCAGTGTGCATCGTGCTACGACACTTTGAAAGCTTTTTCTTCCGAGTCTCGACCGCGCTGTTCCTTTCGTACTTGGCGCGATTTTGGGACCAGCTTTGTTTTAAACCCCTACTGCGCGCCGTTCCTTTCGTACTTGGCGCGGTTCAGGGTTTGTTTCGAGCCCTTAGCCGCGCTGTTCCCTCCGTACTTGGCGCGGTTTAGGGTCGAGCTTTGTCTCGAGCCCTCTCCGCGCCGTTCCTTCCGTACTTGGCGCGGTTTAGGGTTTGTTTCGAGCCCTTAGCCGCGCTGTTCCCTCCGTACTTGGCGCGGTTTAGGGTTTGTTTCGAGCCCTTAGCCGCGCTGTTCCCTCCGTACTTGGCGCGGTTTAGGGTCGAGCTTTGTCTCGAGCCCTCTCCGCGCCGTTCCTTCCGTACTTGGCGCGGTTTAGGGCCGAGCTTTGTCTCGAGCCCCTACCGCGCGGTTCCTTTCGTACTTTGCGCGGTTTAGGGTCGAGCCTTGTTTTGAGTACTGACCGCGCAGTTAGCGCGGTTCAGAATCGAACCTTGTTTCGAGCTCTTACCGTGCAGTTCCTTTCGTACTTGGCACGGTTTAGGGTCGAGCCTTGTTTCGAGTCCCGACCGCGCGGTTGCTTTCGTACTTGGCGCGGTTCAGGATCGAGCTTTGCTTCGAGCCCCTTAGTTGCGCTGTTCCTTTCGTACTTGGCGCGGTTCAAGGTAGAGCTCTATTTCGAACCCGAGCGAACATCCGAGCGGCGGTTCCCACTTAGCCGTCGGCGTCCCGAACTCCGCCCCGGCAGACGCGGTTGCCGAGCTCGTGCGACTAGCGACCGCGAAGCCGTCTCGCGACGCCGCTTTCGTGCGCGGCTCCCACTGCGACCTGGGTCACCCGAGGTCGACGAGCAAAAAAGAATGTCGAAAAAAATTTTTTTTTTTTTTTGCGTCTGCCGGGGTGCCCCTATAATAGCAGCGATAAGCACCCAGACCGCCATGGGTCGCTCGCCCCGGCTGACGTGGTTTTTCGTTTTCCTGCGGTGGTCGTCGTCAAGCACGTCCAAACACGCCACTTTCGTGGGCGCATTCGCGCTCTTTCGCTTCGCCGGAGTGCCAGCACTCACTCTGCCAAAAACGGCGAACATCCGAGCGGCGGTTCCCACTTTTGCGTCGGCGTCGCAAACCCCGCCCCGGCAGACGAGGTTTGCCGTACTCGTGCGACGGTGGCCGGCGGGCACGTCGAAAGACGCCGATATCGTGCGCGAATTGGCGCACCTTGGCTTCACCGGAGTGCCGCCACTGACTCCTCCAAAAACGGCGAAGATCCGAGCGGCGCTTCCCACTTTCGCATCGGCGTCCCGAACTCCGCCCCGGCTGACGCGGTTTACCGTACTCGTGCGACGGTCGCCGGCGAGCACGTGGAAAGACGCCGATATCGTGCCCGAATCGGCTCCGTTCGGCTTCGCCGGATTGCCAGCACTGGCTCGGCGAAAGACGACGAACATCCGAGCGACGGTTCTCACTATTGCGTACGCGTCGCAAACCCCGCCCCGGCAGACGCACTTTGCCGTACTCGTGCGACGGTCGCCGGCGAGCACGTAGAAAGACGCCGATATCGTGCCGGAATCGGCCCCGTTTGGCTTCGCCGGAGTGCCAGCACTCACTCGGCCACAAACGGCGAACATCCGAGCGGCGGTTCCCACTTAGCCGTCGGCGTCCCGAACTCCGCCCCGGCAGACGCGGTTGCCGAGCTCGTGCGACTAGCGACCGCGAAGCCGTCTCGCGACGCCGCTTTCGTGCGCGGCTCCCACTGCGACCTGGGTCACCCGAGGTCGACGAGCAAAAAAGAATGTCGAAAAAAATTTTTTTTTTTTTTTTGCGTCTGCCGGGGTGCCCCTATAATAGCAGCGATAAGCACCCAGACCGCCATGGGTCGCTCGCCCCGGCTGACGTGGTTTTTCGTTTTCCTGCGGTGGTCGTCGTCAAGCACGTCCAAACACGCCACTTTCGTGGGCGCATTCGCGCTCTTTCGCTTCGCCGGAGTGCCAGCACTCACTCTGCCAAAAACGGCGAACATCCTAGTGGCGGTTCCCACTTTTGCGTCGGCGTCGCCAACCCCGCCCCGGCATACGCGGTTTGCCGTACTCGTGCGGCGGTGGCCGGCGGGCACGTCGAAAGACACCGATATCGTGCGCGAGTCGATGCTTCTTGGTCTCGCAGGAGGGCCGCCACTCACTCCTGCAAAAACGGCGAAGATCCGAGCGGCGCTTCCCACTTTTTCGTCGGCGTCGCAAACCTCGCCCCGGCAGACGCGCTTTGCCGTACTCGTGCGACGGTCGCCGGCGAGCACGTCGAAATACGCCGATATCGTGCCCGAATCGGCCCCGTTTCGCTTCGCCGGAGTGCCAGCACTCGCTCGGCCAAAGACGACGAACATCCGAGCGACGGTTCCCACTATTGCGTACGCGTCGCGAACCCCGCCCCGGCAGACGCGGTTTGCCGTACTCGTGCGGCGGTGGCCGGCGGGCACGTCGAAAGACGCCGATATCGTGCACGAATTGGCGCTCCTTGGCTTCACCGGAGTGCCAGCACTCACTCGGCCAAAAACGGCGAACATCCGAGCAGCGGTACCCACTTAGCCGTCGGCATCCCGAACTCCGCGCCGGCTGACGCGGTTGCCGAGCTCGTGCGACTAGCGACCGCGAACGCGTCTCGCGACGCCGCTTTCGTGCGCGGCTCCCATTGCGACCTGGGTTACCCGAGCTCGACCAGCAAAAAAGAAGGTCGAAAATTTTTTTTTTTTTTCTGCGTCTGCCAGGGTGCCCCTATAATAGCAGCGATAAGCACCCAGACCGCCGTGTGTCGCTCGCCCCGGCTGACGTGGTTTTTCGTACTCCTGCAGCGGTCGCCGTCACGCACGTCCAAATACGCCACTTTCGTGGGCGCATTCGCGCTCTTTCGCGTCGCCGGAGTGCCAGCACTCACTCTGCCAAAAACGGCCAACATCCGAGCGGCGGTTCCCACTTTTGCGTCGGCGTCGTAAACCCCGCCCCGGCAGACGCGGTTTGCCCTACTCGTGCGACGGTCGCCGGCGAGCGCGTCGAAAGACGCCGATATCGTGCGCTAATTGGCGCTCCTTGGCTTCTCCGGAGTGCCGCCACTCACTCCTCCAAAAACGGCGAAGATCCGAGCGGCGTTCTCCACTTTCGCATCGGCGTCCCGAACTCCGCCCGGGCTGACGCGGTTTACCGTACTCGTGCGACGGTCGCCGGCGGGCACGTCGAAAGACGCCGATATCGTGCCGTAATCGGCCCCGTTTGGCTTCGCCCGTGTGCCAGCACTCACTCGGCCAAAAACGGCGAACATCCGAGCAGCGTTTCCCACTTTCGCATCGGCGTCCCGAAGCCCGCCCCGGCAGACGCGGTTTGCCCTACTCGAGCGACGGTCGCCGGCGATCACGTCGAAAGGCGCCGAATTCGTGCACGAATCGATGCTTCTTGGTCTCGCAGGAGGGCCGCCACTCACTCCTGCAAAAACGGCGAAGATCCGAGTTGCGCTTCCCACTTTTTCGTCGGCGTCCCGAACTACGCCCCGGCTGACGCGGTTTACCGTACTCGTGCGACGGTCGCCGGCGGGCACTTCAAAATACGCCGATTTCGTGGGCGCATTCACGCTGTTTCGCTTCCCCGGAGTGCCAACACTCACTCTGCCGAAAGCGGCGATCATCCGAGCGGCGGTTCCCACTTTTGCGTCGGCTTCGCAAACGGCGCCCCGGCAGACGCGCTCGTGCGACGTACTCGTGCGACGGTCGCCGGCGAGCACGTCGAAAGACGCCGATATCGTGCTCGAATCGACCCCGTTTCGCTTCGCCGGAGTGCTGCCAGTCACGGCGCAGAAAACGGCGAACAAGTGTTTTTTTTTTTTTTTTCCTAGAATTTGTGTTATAGAAGGCACATTTGATATCGGACGATAATTTTCAACTTTATCACGCGCACCGATTTTCGTGTAGAGGTTTGCAAGTTTATGGGAATTTCTCCACTTGGAATAATGCGATTTAGTAGTACTACGAGAACTTCATGGATGTACTCAAGGGTACGGGGCAAGTCAGTTACGTCAACACCTGCAGATTTTTTACACTTCAAACTGAAAATTGTTGGTTGTGAGTCCTCGTGTGATATTAAAGGCCGATTCGCTAACACATAGAACAAAGAAAGAAAGGAAGAAAAAACGCCCGCGCTCGCTCAAGAAACCTGGGTTCGCAACAAGTGGCAACAACAAGCAACCGAGCGAGTGCGCCAAAACCCGTGGCGGCCGAACAAACGCGAAGTCCCAACCGCGTCAGCCGGGGCGGCACGGGACAGGAAAAATCACTTCAGCCGGGGCGGCGGGGCACCGAATAAACCTCGTCACCTCGTCGCAGGATAAAAGAGGAAACAAAAAGTCTAAACAGCGTCTGCTGGAGCGAATGCGTAATAAAACAACAACAACAACAAAAAAAAAAAAACACCCGCGCTCAAGAAGTCTGCAATCACCACAAAAGGCGACTGTGACCGAGCAGCGTCAGCCGGGGCCGTGCGGAAACGGAAAAACCGCGACTACCGGGGCGTCGAGGCACCGAAAAATCCACTTCAGCCGCGGCGAAAAAAAAAAACAAAAAGAAAGACGGAGGGGGGGGGGGGGAACCACGTCTGCCGGGGCGAAGGAAAAAAAAAAAACGCGTCTGCCGGGGCGAGCCCGGGTGCGGCACCACCGGGAAAACTGTGGCAAACAGACATGGCGATCGAGTGAGTGGGCCGCCAGCCAGGCTCAGCCAAAAAGTGCAAAGTCCGAACTGCGTCAGCCGGGGCGGCAAAAACCACGTCAGCCGGGGCGGCGCAAAAAACCGCGTCTGCCGGGGCGGCACGAAACCGCGTCAGCCGGGGCGGCGCGAAAACTGCGTCAGCCGGGGCGAAAGAAAAAAAAAAAAAAACGCGTCTGCCGGGGCGAGCCCGGGTGCGGCACCACCGGGAAAACTGTGGCAAACAGACATGGCGATCGAGTGAGTGGGCCGCCAGCCAGGCACAGCCGAAAAGTGCAAAGTCCGAACCGTGTCAGCCGGGGCGGCAAAAAACCGCGTCAGCCGGGGCGGCGCAAAAAACCGCGTCTGCCGGGGCGGCACGAAACCGCGTCAGCCGGGGCGGCGCGAAAACTGCGTCAGCCGGGGCGAGCCCGGGTGCGGCACCACCGGGAAAACTGTGGCAAACAGACATGGCGATCGAGTGAGTGGGCCGCCAGCCAGGCTCAGCCAAAAAGTGCCAAGTCCGAACTGCGTCAGCCGGGGCGGCAAAAAACCGCGTCAGCCGGGGCGGCGCAAAAAACCGCGTCTGCCGGGGCGGCGCGAAAACCGCGTCTGCCGGGGCGGCGCGAAAACTGCGTCAGCCGGGGCGAAAGAAAAAAAAAAACGCGTCTGCCGGGGCGAGCCCGGGTGCGGCACCACCGGGAAAACTGTGGCAAACAGACATGGCGATCGAGTGAGTGGGCCGCCAGCAAGGCTCAGCCAAAAAGTGCTAAGTCCGAACTGCGTCAGCTGGGGCGGCAAAAAACCGCGTCTGCCGGGGCGGCACGAAACCGCGTCAGCCGGGGCGGCGCGAAAACCGCGTCTGCCGGGGCGGCACGAAACCGCGTCAGCCGGGGCGGCGCGAAAACTGCGTCAGCCGGGGCGAGCCCGGGTGCGGCACCACCGGGAAAACTGTGGCAAACAGACATGGCGATCGAGTGAGTGGGCCGCCAGCCAGGCACAGCCGAAAAGTGCTAAGTCCGAACTGCGTCAGCCGGGGCGGCAAAAACCGCGTCAGCCGGGGCGGCGCGAAAACCGCGTCTGCCGGGGCGGCACGAAACCGCGTCAGCCGGGGCGGCGCGAAAACTGCGTCAGCCGGGGCGAGCCCGGGTGCGGCACCACCGGGAAAACTGTGGCTAACAGACATGGCGATCGAGTGAGTGGGCCACCAGCCAGGCTCAGCCAAAAAGTGCTAAGTCCGAACTGCGTCAGCCGGGGCGGCAAAAACCGCGTCAG
>NW_027464780.1:177500-192500 GCF_043290135.1 Rhipicephalus microplus
CGCTTTGCGCGCGAACGTTCCCTGTTCGCGCGGCAAAGCCTGGAGGAGGCACGGCCCCGCAGCGTGTTCGAGCGCCCGGTCTACGGGACACCCTGCTTACTTCGAGGGCAACAAGCGCAACGCAAGGCTGCGATCTCGCGCACTTTGCGCACGGCTGGAGAAGCTTTGCTGGCCGGCTTTCGCTCCTCGTGTTTACCGTGCGTTAAAGTTGCGCGTCCGTGGCTCTCGCAGCTCTTGCGCGCCCGGTCGCAGAGAGGAGTACGCAACCTCGACCGCACTTTCCCTGCAGGCTTCCTTCCGACTCGAAGTCCTGCGGCGGTCTCAACGAGGTGCCACATCCTCAATGCAGTCGGTCGCCCCCGTTTCGGTTGGGCTCTGGCACGACGGTCGCCACCGTCTCGCCCTTGAGTGGCCGCTGTTGGCGCTCGCTGTGAGGTGTTCAGCGTGCTGTCCGTGTTGCCGACGCGGTCAAAACGAGTCGACGGCTCACGTTCCCTTGTGCGCCGAAGGCTCTCTTGATATGTGATCCGACCCTCAGACAGACGAAGCCAAGGGAAGACCCAAGGCCGCAATGTGCGTTCAAAGAATCAGTGCTCAGTGTGTCCTGCAATTCACACCAAGTCTCGCAGCTGGCTGCGTTCTTCATCGACCCGAGAACCGAGTGATCCACCGCTTAGAGTCGTGAAAAAGTGTTTGTTCAATTCCGTACAGTCAAAACCAAACGTTTCTGGCACTCGGCCAAACAGTGGCCAAGAAGGGCGCTTTTCAGCGCACGCTTGGACTCCAAAACTCTGCCGCGCCTTTTTCGGCTGCCGCAAATCGAGCAAACGGTGTGTTTCGGACGGCGTTTCGCTTCCGCTACTTGCGAGTGCTTTCGTGGTCCACCCCTCTATAAATACTCGGGAGGCGTCAAAGCCGGTTCTCCAAGCCGGACCCGTAGGTATCGTTGTGTGCTCGCTCTCATTGGCCCGCCTAACCAGAAAATGCCTGCGGTACACCCATTTGGATAAGAGTGCACGCAGATGCGGGCCTCGACGGCTACACATTTCCTCGGGCGGCCGCCTCCCGGCCTCCGTGGAGCGCGGGATGCACGGTCCCATCGACAAGCCTCTCCCGTTTTTACCGTGGCGTCGCGGTTCACCACGGCGGGCGGGTCGGTCTCCTCCGCATAAAAAGGGGGACCCCCGCTTTTTGTTCCACGAAATCGCACAAGCTTTTTTCGCATCCACGGTTTGCCACCGCACACCAAAATGCCGATCCGGCTGCCTACTTTAGCCAACAGGTGGAGCCAGGCGCGCCGTACTTGCGCGGCACTTCCCACGTCCACCGAAGTCGGTGCCAAGGACCACTTTCGGCGCCGGAGCCGCGTACGAGCCTACTCGAGGCGGAAGAACGAAGCCAGCAAGGGCCTGGCCGCAAGTGCGTTCAATTGTCGGGACGTCCAAGTCCCTCGTTCTTCCGTGCTTCCTCTTTCGGCAAGTCGTTGCGGCACCTTCCCAAAGCGCGCAGACCCGCTAATCGCGACGAGCGCGACGTGGCCGTGCCGCCTTTCCCTCGGCAGCAAGCAAAACGCCTGGCAACGTCGACGCTCCCCTAACCGCGATCTCGCACCGTGTTTCGTGTGGCGAATTCAAAAGCCGGCCGGCGCTGCTGCAACCATTACGGTCGGTACGCATACGCCGCGGAGGGCGGGACGGTCATCGGAGCGTGCGGTTCCTCCATCGAGTACTGCGCACCTCGGCCGTCGCATCGCCGTGCCATGACCGGCCGCGCGTCAACGCGAACCGGTGCCAGCGAGATCCCTCGCCTGCAAGAACCGACCGGCAGCCTCCGTCACCCGAGGACGCGGAGGCGCTTGCCGCGGACGGCGGGACGGTATGCACTGGTGCACAGCGGACCCGTCACATCGCCAGTTCCTTGACCGACCGCCGACGCTTGTGCCGTTCCTCTCGTACTTGGCAGTCGCCGCGCGATTGTCGGGTCTCGTTCTTGCACGCTCGAACGGTCGGGAGGGCACTCGGCTGGCGTTTCGGGAACGCGCAGCCTCGCCTTCTACCGACGTAACCACGACTCGCCGTTCGCGCTCCGCCGCTCCTGTTTACAGTACTAGGCGGTCCCGCAGCGGTCGGGTCGCGCATTTCGAGCGCTTCGAGCCACGGTGCAGTGGCGGGTCGAAAGCCGACCTATGAGTGCGTTGCGCCGTTTGTACCCGCGTCCGCCACCTGGCCGACCGTCCAAGGTCGCGGTGTTGGCGTCCGCTGGGCGCAACAATTTGTCACGGGGTGCCGCTCCACATTCAGGCAGCCCCGTGGGGAAAAGCCGACCCCGCGTCCAAACGGGGTCAGCGGCAGAAAGTGTCGGGCGCAGACGCAGCTGAGGCGCTCACCCTTCACAATCCGTTAATGATCCTTCCGCAGGTTCACCTACGGAAACCTTGTTACGACTTTTACTTCCTCTAAATGATCAAGTTTGGTCATCTTTCCAACAGACCGGCGCAACCGAAAGGCCGCGCCGGACATCGGTCCGAAGACCTCACTAAATCATTCAATCGGTAGTAGCGACGGGCGGTGTGTACAAAGGGCAGGGACGTAATCAACGCGAGCTTATGACTCGCGCTTACTGGGAATTCCTCGTTCAAGGGGAACAATTGCAAGCCCCTATCCCAATCACGAAAGAAGTTCCACGGGTTACCCAGTCTTTTCAGACAGGGATAAAGACACGCTGCTTCCTTCAGTGTAGCGCGCGTGCGGCCCCGGACATCTAAGGGCATCACAGACCTGTTATTGCTCTGTTTCGTGCGGCTAGGAGCCGCTTGTCCCTCTAAGAAGGTTGTAAGGTGCTGGGAACCCCGCACCTATTTAATAGGCTAGAGTCTCGTTCGTTATCGGAATTAACCAGACAAATCGCTCCACCAACTAAGAACGGCCATGCACCACCATCCACCGAATCAAGAAAGAGCTCTCAATCTGTCAATCCTCCCAGTGTCCGGGCCGGGTAAGTTTTCCCGTGTTGAGTCAAATTAAGCCGCAGGCTCCACTCCTGGTGGTGCCCTTCCGTCAATTCCTTTAAGTTTCAGCTTTGCAACCATACTTCCCCCGGAACCCAAATACTTTGGTTTCCCGGAAGCTGCCCGCCGAGTCATTTGAGTAACTCAGGCGGATCGCTGGTTGGCATCGTTTATGGTCAGAACTAGGGCGGTATCTGATCGCCTTCGAACCTCTGACTTTCGTTCTTGATCAATGAAAACATTCTTGGCAAATGCTTTCGCAGTAGTTCGTCTTGCGACGGTCCAAGAATTTCACCTCTAGCGCCGCAATACGAATGCCCCCGTCCGTCCCTCTTAATCATTACCTCGTATTCCAAAAACCAACAGAACAGAAACGAGGTCTTGTTCTATTATTCCATGCAAGTTTATTCAGGCGACTCGCCTGCGTTGAGCACTCTAATTTTTTCAAAGTAAAAGCACCGGCCATCTCGAGGCACACAATGAAGTGCACCAAGAAAGAACCGGCATGATGTTCAGTCCGAGCCGTCGCATCGGGTAGATGCACTACTCGTCTGGAACTGAGATCCAACTACGAGCTTTTTAACCGCAGCAGCTTTAGTATACGCTATTGGAGCTGGAATTACCGCGGCTGCTGGCACCAGACTTGCCCTCCAATTGATCCTCGTTAAAGGATTTAGAGTGTACTCATTTCAATTACGGGGCCTCAAAAGAGTCCCGTATTGTTATTTTTCGTCACTACCTCCCCGTGCCGGGAGTGGGTAATTTGCGCGCCTGCTGCCTTCCTTGGATGTGGTAGCCGTTTCTCAGGCTCCCTCTCCGGAATCGAACCCTGATTCTCCGTTACCCGTAACAACCATGGTAAGCAAGTAACCTACCATCGAAAGTTGATAAGGCAGACACTTGAAAGAAACGTCGCCGGCTCGTGGCCATGCGATCAGCACAAAGTTATCCAGAGTCACCACACAATACGGGCCGAAACCCGATCGATCTTGGTCTAATAAAAGCACCCGTTACCCAAAGGGCTCCAGGCTCACTGCATGTATTAGCTCTAGAATTGCCACAGTTATCCAAGTAGGAAGAAACGATCTAAGGAACCATAACTGATTTAATGAGCCATTCGCGGTTTCGCCTTATTTCGGCATGTACTTAGACATGCATGGCTTAATCTTTGAGACAAGCATATGATTACTGGCAGGATCAACCAGGTAATCGTTCGACTGCGCGTCCGTCCTCGCCCTCGGCGGGCCGGACGCAGTCTGTGTGCGGCGGAGGCCACCTTCAGGCGCCCCAACACGCTTATTTTGCACTCCGAGATGACGGCGTTCGAGCTCGCTACGGCACAACCTTCCCGAAAGACGAGTGGGAGCCGTGCGGCAAGAAGCACGTTCATGCTCGCTCTTTTTCGTTGCATCGACTCGGTCGCGCCGTGCGGGTTGCCCAAGCCCGCTGCACTGTCGGTGGACCGGCCGGAACTAGCAACGGAGCCGAGACTGCAAAGCCGCCAGACGACGGGTCACGCCCGCGTCTTCGGCGCTTTCGCATCTGAATCGCCCGAGGACGACACGGAACACACCTCGATATCGTGGTAAAACGGCACCGTCCGACAACCAGCCCCTAACGCATCAAGCGGATGAGGCTGCAGACGACTGCCGTGGATTCCCCTGGAGCAGACCCGAGGACACGCTTGACGAGGCCGAAGCCCGCCGCATATCAGACACCCGGTCGCTTTCGCGTACGCCGCTCACGAGAACCCCCACATAATAGCAGCGATAAGTACCCAGACCTCCTTGGGCCCTAATACGAGCGTACTCGAGAAAATTTCACCGCGGGTGTGCCCCGAAACGTGTGGCATGTTGAGCGTGCCACAAGTCTACGTCGCTCTCAAACCCGCCGAGGTCGTAGAATTTGCGACCCTACTCACGAAATTCCCACCGAGGATACGGCCGCAAACGTACCGCACCTTGGGTAGGCCACGAGTTTGTGCAACACTACGCTGACGGCACAGCACCGAGGTCGTGCGCGCACGCACGGGAAAATTCCGCCGCGGTTTCTGCCGAAAACGTGAGGCACCACGACTCTCCGCAAGTTCGCGTCGACTGCGAAAGACCGAAGTCGTGAACGACGTGTCCGCTACTCGCCGCCGACACGCTGGACACCAAACGTACAACGACTCGACGGCGTCGTAGAGGCCCACGACGCGGTTTTCCTTAACGACGTCTCGGCGTGGCACCGACAGGTTAGAACGGCCGACCAACGTTCCCTGTCCGCCGTTCGGCTCAGTCGAAGGGCTCGGCGACTTCGGCAACGCTGCGAAGCCGCACGGTGACGCACGCCATGTCCCCATTTTTTTTTTTCTTTCTGCGTCTGCCGGGGTGCCCCTATAATAGCAGCGATAAGCACCCAGACCGCCGTGGGTCGCTCGCCCCGGCTGACGTGGTTTTTCGTACTCCTGCGGCGGTCGCCGTCAAGCACGTCTAAATACGCTACTTTCGTGGGCGCATTCACGCTCTTTCGCTTCGCCGGAGTGCCAGCACTCACTCTGCCAAAAACGGCGAACATCCGAGCGGCGGTTCCCACTTTTGCGTCGGCGTCGCAAACCCCGCCCCGGCAGACGAGGTTTGCCGTACTCGTGCGACGGTGGCCGGCGGGCACGTCGAAAGACGCCGATATCGTGCGCGAATTGGCGCACCTTGGCTTCACCGGAGTGCCGCCACTGACTCCTCCAAAAACGGCGAAGATCCGAGCGGCGCTTCCCACTTTCGCATCGGCGTCCCGAACTCCGCCCCGGCTGACGCGGTTTACCGTACTCGTGCGACGGTCGCCGGCGAGCACGTGGAAAGACGCCGATATCGTGCCCGAATCGGCTCCGTTCGGCTTCGCCGGAGTGCCAGCACTGGCTCGGCGAAAGACGACGAACATCCGAGCGACGGTTCTCACTATTGCGTACGCGTCGCAAACCCCGCCCCGGCAGACGCACTTTGCCGTACTCGTGCGACGGTCGCCGGCGAGCACGTAGAAAGACGCCGATATCGTGCCGGAATCGGCCCCGTTTGGCTTCGCCGGAGTGCCAGCACTCACTCGGCCACAAACGGCGAACATCCGAGCGGCGGTTCCCACTTAGCCGTCGGCGTCCCGAACTCCGCCCCGGCAGACGCGGTTGCCGAGCTCGTGCGACTAGCGACCGCGAAGCCGTCTCGCGACGCCGCTTTCGTGCGCGGCTCCCACTGCGACCTGGGTCACCCGAGGTCGACGAGCAAAAAAGAATGTCGAAAAAAATTTTTTTTTTTTTGCGTCTGCCGGGGTGCCCCTATAATAGCAGCGATAAGCACCCAGACCGCCATGGGTCGCTCGCCCCGGCTGACGTGGTTTTTCGTTTTCCTGCGGTGGTCGTCGTCAAGCACGTCCAAACACGCCACTTTCGTGGGCGCATTCGCGCTCTTTCGCTTCGCCGGAGTGCCAGCACTCACTCTGCCAAAAACGGCGAACATCCGAGCGGCGGTTCCCACTTTTGCGTCGGCGTCGCAAACCCCGCCCCGGCAGACGAGGTTTGCCGTACTCGTGCGACGGTGGCCGGCGGGCACGTCGAAAGACGCCGATATCGTGCGCGAATTGGCGCACCTTGGCTTCACCGGAGTGCCGCCACTGACTCCTCCAAAAACGGCGAAGATCCGAGCGGCGCTTCCCACTTTCGCATCGGCGTCCCGAACTCCGCCCCGGCTGACGCGGTTTACCGTACTCGTGCGACGGTCGCCGGCGAGCACGTGGAAAGACGCCGATATCGTGCCCGAATCGGCTCCGTTCGGCTTCGCCGGATTGCCAGCACTGGCTCGGCGAAAGACGACGAACATCCGAGCGACGGTTCTCACTATTGCGTACGCGTCGCAAACCCCGCCCCGGCAGACGCACTTTGCCGTACTCGTGCGACGGTCGCCGGCGAGCACGTAGAAAGACGCCGATATCGTGCCGGAATCGGCCCCGTTTGGCTTCGCCGGAGTGCCAGCACTCACTCGGCCACAAACGGCGAACATCCGAGCGGCGGTTCCCACTTAGCCGTCGGCGTCCCGAACTCCGCCCCGGCAGACGCGGTTGCCGAGCTCGTGCGACTAGCGACCGCGAAGCCGTCTCGCGACGCCGCTTTCGTGCGCGGCTCCCACTGCGACCTGGGTCACCCGAGGTCGACGAGCAAAAAAGAATGTCGAAAAAATTTTTTTTTTTTTTTTTGCGTCTGCCGGGGTGCCCCTATAATAGCAGCGATAAGCACCCAGACCGCCATGGGTCGCTCGCCCCGGCTGACGTGGTTTTTCGTTTTCCTGCGGTGGTCGTCGTCAAGCACGTCCAAACACGCCACTTTCGTGGGCGCATTCGCGCTCTTTCGCTTCGCCGGAGTGCCAGCACTCACTCTGCCAAAAACGGCGAACATCCTAGTGGCGGTTCCCACTTTTGCGTCGGCGTCGCCAACCCCGCCCCGGCATACGCGGTTTGCCGTACTCGTGCGGCGGTGGCCGGCGGGCACGTCGAAAGACACCGATATCGTGCGCGAGTCGATGCTTCTTGGTCTCGCAGGAGGGCCGCCACTCACTCCTGCAAAAACGGCGAAGATCCGAGCGGCGCTTCCCACTTTTTCGTCGGCGTCGCAAACCTCGCCCCGGCAGACGCGCTTTGCCGTACTCGTGCGACGGTCGCCGGCGAGCACGTCGAAATACGCCGATATCGTGCCCGAATCGGCCCCGTTTCGCTTCGCCGGAGTGCCAGCACTCGCTCGGCCAAAGACGACGAACATCCGAGCGACGGTTCCCACTATTGCGTACGCGTCGCGAACCCCGCCCCGGCAGACGCGGTTTGCCGTACTCGTGCGGCGGTGGCCGGCGGGCACGTCGAAAGACGCCGATATCGTGCACGAATTGGCGCTCCTTGGCTTCACCGGAGTGCCAGCACTCACTCGGCCAAAAACGGCGAACATCCGAGCAGCGGTACCCACTTAGCCGTCGGCATCCCGAACTCCGCGCCGGCTGACGCGGTTGCCGAGCTCGTGCGACTAGCGACCGCGAACGCGTCTCGCGACGCCGCTTTCGTGCGCGGCTCCCATTGCGACCTGGGTTACCCGAGCTCGACCAGCAAAAAAGAAGGTCGAAAATTTTTTTTTTTTTCTGCGTCTGCCGGGGTGCCCCTATAATAGCAGCGATAAGCACCCAGACCGCCGTGTGTCGCTCGCCCCGGCTGACGTGGTTTTTCGTACTCCTGCAGCGGTCGCCGTCACGCACGTCCAAATACGCCACTTTCGTGGGCGCATTCGCGCTCTTTCGCGTCGCCGGAGTGCCAGCACTCACTCTGCCAAAAACGGCCAACATCCGAGCGGCGGTTCCCACTTTTGCGTCGGCGTCGTAAACCCCGCCCCGGCAGACGCGGTTTGCCCTACTCGTGCGACGGTCGCCGGCGAGCGCGTCGAAAGACGCCGATATCGTGCGCTAATTGGCGCTCCTTGGCTTCTCCGGAGTGCCGCCACTCACTCCTCCAAAAACGGCGAAGATCCGAGCGGCGTTCTCCACTTTCGCATCGGCGTCCCGAACTCCGCCCGGGCTGACGCGGTTTACCGTACTCGTGCGACGGTCGCCGGCGGGCACGTCGAAAGACGCCGATATCGTGCCGTAATCGGCCCCGTTTGGCTTCGCCCGTGTGCCAGCACTCACTCGGCCAAAAACGGCGAACATCCGAGCAGCGTTTCCCACTTTCGCATCGGCGTCCCGAAGCCCGCCCCGGCAGACGCGGTTTGCCCTACTCGAGCGACGGTCGCCGGCGATCACGTCGAAAGGCGCCGAATTCGTGCACGAATCGATGCTTCTTGGTCTCGCAGGAGGGCCGCCACTCACTCCTGCAAAAACGGCGAAGATCCGAGTTGCGCTTCCCACTTTTTCGTCGGCGTCCCGAACTACGCCCCGGCTGACGCGGTTTACCGTACTCGTGCGACGGTCGCCGGCGGGCACTTCAAAATACGCCGATTTCGTGGGCGCATTCACGCTGTTTCGCTTCCCCGGAGTGCCAACACTCACTCTGCCGAAAGCGGCGATCATCCGAGCGGCGGTTCCCACTTTTGCGTCGGCTTCGCAAACGGCGCCCCGGCAGACGCGCTCGTGCGACGTACTCGTGCGACGGTCGCCGGCGAGCACGTCGAAAGACGCCGATATCGTGCTCGAATCGACCCCGTTTCGCTTCGCCGGAGTGCTGCCAGTCACGGCGCAGAAAACGGCGAACAAGTGTTTTTTTTTTTTTTTTCCTAGAATTTGTGTTATAGAAGGCACATTTGATATCGGACGATAATTTTCAACTTTATCACGCGCACCGATTTTCGTGTAGAGGTTTGCAAGTTTATGGGAATTTCTCCACTTGGAATAATGCGATTTAGTAGTACTACGAGAACTTCATGGATGTACTCAAGGGTACGGGGCAAGTCAGTTACGTCAACACCTGCAGATTTTTTACACTTCAAACTGAAAATTGTTGGTTGTGAGTCCTCGTGTGATATTAAAGGCCGATTCGCTAACACATAGAACAAAGAAAGAAAGGAAGAAAAAACGCCCGCGCTCGCTCAAGAAACCTGGGTTCGCAACAAGTGGCAACAACAAGCAACCGAGCGAGTGCGCCAAAACCCGTGGCGGCCGAACAAACGCGAAGTCCCAACCGCGTCAGCCGGGGCGGCACGGGACAGGAAAAATCACTTCAGCCGGGGCGGCGGGGCACCGAATAAACCTCGTCACCTCGTCGCAGGATAAAAGAGGAAACAAAAAGTCTAAACAGCGTCTGCTGGAGCGAATGCGTAATAAAACAACAACAACAACAAAAAAAAAAAAAACACCCGCGCTCAAGAAGTCTGCAATCACCACAAAAGGCGACTGTGACCGAGCAGCGTCAGCCGGGGCCGTGCGGAAACGGAAAAACCGCGACTACCGGGGCGTCGAGGCACCGAAAAATCCACTTCAGCCGCGGCGAAAAAAAAAAACAAAAAGAAAGACGGAGGGGGGGGGGGGAACCACGTCTGCCGGGGCGAAGGAAAAAAAAAAACGCGTCTGCCGGGGCGAGCCCGGGTGCGGCACCACCGGGAAAACTGTGGCAAACAGACATGGCGATCGAGTGAGTGGGCCGCCAGCCAGGCTCAGCCAAAAAGTGCAAAGTCCGAACTGCGTCAGCCGGGGCGGCAAAAACCACGTCAGCCGGGGCGGCGCAAAAAACCGCGTCTGCCGGGGCGGCACGAAACCGCGTCAGCCGGGGCGGCGCGAAAACTGCGTCAGGCGGGGCGAAAGAAAAAAAAAAAAAAAACGCGTCTGCCGGGGCGAGCCCGGGTGCGGCACCACCGGGAAAACTGTGGCAAACAGACATGGCGATCGAGTGAGTGGGCCGCCAGCCAGGCACAGCCGAAAAGTGCAAAGTCCGAACCGTGTCAGCCGGGGCGGCAAAAAACCGCGTCAGCCGGGGCGGCGCAAAAAACCGCGTCTGCCGGGGCGGCACGAAACCGCGTCAGCCGGGGCGGCGCGAAAACTGCGTCAGCCGGGGCGAGCCCGGGTGCGGCACCACCGGGAAAACTGTGGCAAACAGACATGGCGATCGAGTGAGTGGGCCGCCAGCCAGGCTCAGCCAAAAAGTGCCAAGTCCGAACTGCGTCAGCCGGGGCGGCAAAAAACCGCGTCAGCCGGGGCGGCGCAAAAAACCGCGTCTGCCGGGGCGGCGCGAAAACCGCGTCTGCCGGGGCGGCGCGAAAACTGCGTCAGCCGGGGCGAAAGAAAAAAAAAACGCGTCTGCCGGGGCGAGCCCGGGTGCGGCACCACCGGGAAAACTGTGGCAAACAGACATGGCGATCGAGTGAGTGGGCCGCCAGCAAGGCTCAGCCAAAAAGTGCTAAGTCCGAACTGCGTCAGCTGGGGCGGCAAAAAACCGCGTCTGCCGGGGCGGCACGAAACCGCGTCAGCCGGGGCGGCGCGAAAACCGCGTCTGCCGGGGCGGCACGAAACCGCGTCAGCCGGGGCGGCGCGAAAACTGCGTCAGCCGGGGCGAGCCCGGGTGCGGCACCACCGGGAAAACTGTGGCAAACAGACATGGCGATCGAGTGAGTGGGCCGCCAGCCAGGCACAGCCGAAAAGTGCTAAGTCCGAACTGCGTCAGCCGGGGCGGCAAAAACCGCGTCAGCCGGGGCGGCGCGAAAACCGCGTCTGCCGGGGCGGCACGAAACCGCGTCAGCCGGGGCGGCGCGAAAACTGCGTCAGCCGGGGCGAGCCCGGGTGCGGCACCACCGGGAAAACTGTGGCTAACAGACATGGCGATCGAGTGAGTGGGCCACCAGCCAGGCTCAGCCAAAAAGTGCTAAGTCCGAACTGCGTCAGCCGGGGCGGCAAAAACCGCGTCAGCCGGGGCGGCGCAAAAAACCGCGTCTGCCGGGGCGGCACGAAACCGCGTCAGCCGGGGCGGCGCGAAAACTGCGTCAGCCGGGGCGAAAGAAAAAAAAAAACGCGTCTGCCGGGGCGAGCCCGGGTGCGGCACCACCGGGAAAACTGTGGCAAACAGACATGGCGATCGAGTGAGTGGGCCGCCAGCCAGGCACAGCCGAAAAGTGCCAAGTCCGAACTGCGTCAGCCGGGGCGGCAAAAAACCGCGTCAGCCGGGGCGGCGCAAAAAACCGCGTCTGCCGGGGCGGCACGAAACCGCGTCAGCCGGGGCGGCGCGAAAACTGCGTCAGCCGGGGCGAGCCCGGGTGCGGCACCACCGGGAAAACTGTGGCAAACAGACATGGCGATCGAGTGAGTGGGCCGCCAGCCAGGCTCAGCCAAAAAGTGCCAAGTCCGAACTGCGTCAGCCGGGGCGGCGCAAAAAACCGCGTCTGCCGGGGCGGCGCGAAAACCGCGTCTGCCGGGGCGGCGCGAAAACTGCGTCAGCCGGGGCGAAAGAAAAAAAAAACGCGTCTGCCGGGGCGAGCCCGGGTGCGGCACCACCGGGAAAACTGTGGCAAACAGACATGGCGATCGAGTGAGTGGGCCGCCAGCCAGGCACAGCCGAAAAGTGCAAAGTCCGAACCGTGTCAGCCGGGGCGACGCAAAAACCGCGTCAGCCGGGGCGGCGCGAAAACCGCGTCAGCCGGGGCGGCGCGAAAACTGCGTCAGCCGGGGCGGCGCGAAAACCTCGTCAGCCGGGGCGAGCGAAAAGGGGGGGGGGGAACCACGTCTGCCGGGGCGAAAGAAAAAAAAACGCGTCTGCCGGGGCGGCGCGAAAACCGCGTCTGCCGGGGCGGCGCGAAAACTGCGTCAGCCGGGGCGAAAGAAAAAAAAAACGCGTCTGCCGGGGCGAGCCCGGGTGCGGCACCACCGGGAAAACTGTGGCAAACAGACATGGCGATCGAGTGAGTGGGCCGCCAGCCAGGCACAGCCGAAAAGTGCCAAGTCCGAACTGCGTCAGCCGGGGCGGCAAAAAACCGCGTCAGCCGGGGCGGCGCAAAAAACCGCGTCTGCCGGGGCGGCACGAAACCGCGTCAGCCGGGGCGGCGCGAAAACTGCGTCAGCCGGGGCGAGCCCGGGTGCGGCACCACCGGGAAAACTGTGGCAAACAGACATGGCGATCGAGTGAGTGGGCCGCCAGCCAGGCACAGCCGAAAAGTGCTAAGTCCGAACTGCGTCTGCCGGGGCGGCACGAAACCGCGTCAGCCGGGGCGGCGCGAAAACCGCGTCTGCCGGGGCGGCACGAAACCGCGTCAGCCGGGGCGGCGCGAAAACTGCGTCAGCCGGGGCGAGCCCGGGTGCGGCACCACCGGGAAAACTGTGGCAAACAGACATGGCGATCGAGTGAGTGGGCCGCCAGCCAGGCACAGCCGAAAAGTGCAAAGTCCGAACCGTGTCAGCCGGGGCGACGCAAAAACCGCGTCAGCCGGGGCGGCGCGAAAACCGCGTCAGCCGGGGCGGCGCGAAAACTGCGTCAGCCGGGGCGGCGCGAAAACCTCGTCAGCCGGGGCGAGCGAAAAGGGGGGGGGGGAACCACGTCTGCCGGGGCGAAAGAAAAAAAAACGCGTCTGCCGGGGCGAGCCCGGGTGCGGCACCACCGGGAAGACTGTGGCAAACAGACATGGCGATCGAGTGAGTGGGCCGCCAGCCAGGCTCAGCCCAAAAAGTGCTAAGTCCGAACTGCGTCAGCCGGGGCGGCGCGAAAACCGCGTCTGCCGGGGCGGCACGAAACCGCGTCAGCCGGGGCGGCGCGAAAACTGCGTCAGCCGGGGCGAGCCCGGGTGCGGCACCACCGGGAAAACTGTGGCAAACAGACATGGCGATCGAGTGAGTGGGCCGCCAGCCAGGCACAGCCGAAAAGTGCTAAGTCCGAACTGCGTCAGCCGGGGCGGCAAAAACCGCGTCAGCCGGGGCGGCGCAAAAAACCGCGTCTGCCGGGGCGGCACGAAACCGCGTCAGCCGGGGCGGCGCGAAAACTGCGTCAGCCGGGGCGAAAGAAAAAAAAAACGCGTCTGCCGGGGCGAGCCCGGGTGCGGCACCACCGGGAAAACTGTGGCAAACAGACATGGCGATCGAGTGAGTGGGCCGCCAGCCAGGCACAGCCGAAAAGTGCTAAGTCCGAACTGCGTCTGCCGGGGCGGCACGAAACCGCGTCAGCCGGGGCGGCGCGAAAACCGCGTCTGCCGGGGCGGCACGAAACCGCGTCAGCCGGGGCGGCGCGAAAACTGCGTCAGCCGGGGCGAGCCCGGGTGCGGCACCACCGGGAAAACTGTGGCAAACAGACATGGCGATTGAGTGAGTGGGCCGCCAGCCAGGCTCAGCCCAAAAAGTGCTAAGTCCGAACTGCGTCAGCCGGGGCGGCGCGAAAACCGCGTCAGCCGGGGCGGCGCAAAAACCGCGTCTGCCGGGGCGAAATCAAAAAAAAAAACAAAGAAAAAAGCCCGCGCTTAATCAAAAGAAAACAAAGAAAAAAGCTTGCGCTTAATCAAAAGAAAACAAACAAAAAAAGTTCGCGCTTAAGCCTGGCGGTGGAACCACCGGGGCAAACAGACCTGGCGATCGAGTGAGTGGGCCGCCAGCCGGGGTGAGCCAAAAAGTGCAAAGTCCGAACCGCGTCAGCCGGGGCGACGCAAAAACCGCGTCAGCCGGGGCGGCGCGAAAACCGCGTCAGCCGGGGCGGCGCGAAAACCGCGTCAGCCGGGGCGGCGCAAAAACTGCGTCAGCCGGGGCGGCACGGAAAAACGAAAACCGCGTCAGCCGGGGCGGCACGGAAAAACGAAAACCGCGTCAGCCGGGGCGACATCAAAATGAGGAAAAAAAAAAAAAACTGCCTTAGGACACCTGCGTACACTTTCATGCGTTTGGGCATATCTCTCTGTAACACGCGCGCCCCTCGTTACGCGCGGCACTCTGTTTTCTCCGACACCCATATTTCGGCGGCATGTGGCACGCGCGCCCGTCCCTACGCACGGCACACCGCAGTGCTTTCTCGATATTTTTCTTTTCCTCCAACACCGTCATCTATAGGCTTTTAGTGACCTGTTGCTCGTGGCACAAGTTCGCTAGCTCTGACACCTCTTGCATGCGCACCGTTTTTGCGCACGGTGCTATGCCGCAAAGCACGGCAGTCGCATGCGTTTCTCTCAGGCACCTCTTTTTTGACACAACGCTGTGGTGCTTAGAAACACACGCGCCGCTTTTGCGCACAGAACTCCACCGTACAGCACGGTAGTCACGTTTGTTCCACACGAACAGCAGTGTGCATCGTGCTACGACACTTTGAAAGCTTTTTCTTCCGAGTCTCGACCGCGCTGTTCCTTTCGTACTTGGCGCGATTTTGGGACCAGCTTTGTTTTAAACCCCTACTGCGCGCCGTTCCTTTCGTACTTGGCGCGGTTCAGGGTTTGTTTCGAGCCCTTAGCCGCGCTGTTCCCTCCGTACTTGGCGCGGTTTAGGGTCGAGCTTTGTCTCGAGCCCTCTCCGCGCCGTTCCTTCCGTACTTGGCGCGGTTTAGGGTTT
>NW_027464780.1:197500-220000 GCF_043290135.1 Rhipicephalus microplus
GTGCGGCGCACAACCGGTGTGACGTGGAAGTGACGGGACACGTTCGTAAACCCATCGCGAACCGAGTACGACGCCCTACCAAGTGCGCCCGCAACCCTGTACAGGGTCACATCTTCACAAGGCTGGCAAGCGGCATTCCGCTGCGCGCGTGCGTCGTCCGAGCAGTTGCGTGATAAACGACCGTGTCGAAAGCCCAAACACCGCCGAGGCCAGTCGCCGCCGCCGCAAGGGCAGCCACGCAGCCTGGCGAGAGGCATCGTCTCGTGTAGCGTCGCCCCCGCCCCAACTGGAGTGGCCCAGTTTTTTGAACGGGACGGGAACTGCGAAGCACTTAGACCGACGGCGGACTACGACGAGAACGCCTTAAGCTTCGCCAACGTTTCGCCAACTCGTGCGGGAGACTTTTTCCGCTTCGCGGCAAGTCGTCGCGCCGTGCTCTCCGCATCAACCGCGTACGCAGCGAACCGCAAACGTCGGGCGCAGCCTCCTCACCTCCCTGCGCTTTGCGCGCGAACGTTCCCTGTTCGCGCGGCAAAGCCTGGAGGAGGCACGGCCCCGCAGCGTGTTCGAGCGCCCGGTCTACGGGACACCCTGCTTACTTCGAGGGCAACAAGCGCAACGCAAGGCTGCGATCTCGCGCACTTTGCGCACGGCTGGAGAAGCTTTGCTGGCCGGCTTTCGCTCCTCGTGTTTACCGTGCGTTAAAGTTGCGCGTCCGTGGCTCTCGCAGCTCTTGCGCGCCCGGTCGCAGAGAGGAGTACGCAACCTCGACCGCACTTTCCCTGCAGGCTTCCTTCCGACTCGAAGTCCTGCGGCGGTCTCAACGAGGTGCCACATCCTCAATGCAGTCGGTCGCCCCCGTTTCGGTTGGGCTCTGGCACGACGGTCGCCACCGTCTCGCCCTTGAGTGGCCGCTGTTGGCGCTCGCTGTGAGGTGTTCAGCGTGCTGTCCGTGTTGCCGACGCGGTCAAAACGAGTCGACGGCTCACGTTCCCTTGTGCGCCGAAGGCTCTCTTGATATGTGATCCGACCCTCAGACAGACGAAGCCAAGGGAAGACCCAAGGCCGCAATGTGCGTTCAAAGAATCAGTGCTCAGTGTGTCCTGCAATTCACACCAAGTCTCGCAGCTGGCTGCGTTCTTCATCGACCCGAGAACCGAGTGATCCACCGCTTAGAGTCGTGAAAAAGTGTTTGTTCAATTCCGTACAGTCAAAACCAAACGTTTCTGGCACTCGGCCAAACAGTGGCCAAGAAGGGCGCTTTTCAGCGCACGCTTGGACTCCAAAACTCTGCCGCGCCTTTTTCGGCTGCCGCAAATCGAGCAAACGGTGTGTTTCGGACGGCGTTTCGCTTTCGCTACTTGCGAGTGCTTTCGTGGTCCACCCCTCTATAAATACTCGGGAGGCGTCGAAGCCGGTTCTCCAAGCCGGACCCGTAGGTATCGTTGTGTGCTCGCTCTCATTGGCCCGCCTAACCAGAAAATGCCTGCGGTACACCCATTTGGATAAGAGTGCACGCAGATGCGGGCCTCGACGGCTACACATTTCCTCGGGCGGCCGCCTCCCGGCCTCCGTGGAGCGCGGGATGCACGGTCCCATCGACAAGCCTCTCCCGTTTTTACCGTGGCGTCGCGGTTCACCACGGCAGGCGGGTCGGTCTCCTCCGCATAAAAAGGGGGACCCCCGCTTTTTGTTCCACGAAATCGCACAAGCTTTTTTCGCATCCACGGTTTGCCACCGCACACCAAAATGCCGATCCGGCTGCCTACTTTAGCCAACAGGTGGAGCCAGGCGCGCCGTACTTGCGCGGCACTTCCCACGTCCACCGAAGTCGGTGCCAAGGACCACTTTCGGCGCCGGAGCCGCGTACGAGCCTACTCGAGGCGGAAGAACGAAGCCAGCAAGGGCCTGGCCGCAAGTGCGTTCAATTGTCGGGACGTCCAAGTCCCTCGTTCTTCCGTGCTTCCTCTTTCGGCAAGTCGTTGCGGCACCTTCCCAAAGCGCGCAGACCCGCTAATCGCGACGAGCGCGACGTGGCCGTGCCGCCTTTCCCTCGGCAGCAAGCAAAACGCCTGGCAACGTCGACGCTCCCCTAACCGCGATCTCGCACCGTGTTTCGTGTGGCAAATTCAAAAGCCGGCCGGCGCTGCTGCAACCATTACGGTCGGTACGCATACGCCGCGGAGGGCGGGACGGTCATCGGAGCGTGCGGTTCCTCCATCGAGTACTGCGCACCTCGGCCGTCGCATCGCCGTGCCATGACCGGCCGCGCGTCAACGCGAACCGGTGCCAGCGAGATCCCTCGCCTGCAAGAACCGACCGGCAGCCTCCGTCACCCGAGGACGCGGAGGCGCTTGCCGCGGACGGCGGGACGGTATGCACTGGTGCACAGCGGACCCGTCACATCGCCAGTTCCTTGACCGACCGCCGACGCTTGTGCCGTTCCTCTCGTACTTGGCAGTCGCCGCGCGATTGTCGGGTCTCGTTCTTGCACGCTCGAACGGTCGGGAGGGCACTCGGCTGGCGTTTCGGGAACGCGCAGCCTCGCCTTCTACCGACGTAACCACGACTCGCCGTTCGCGCTCCGCCGCTCCTGTTTACAGTACTAGGCGGTCCCGCAGCGGTCGGGTCGCGCATTTCGAGCGCTTCGAGCCACGGTGCTGTGGCGGGTCGAAAGCCGACCTATGAGTGCGTTGCGCCGTTTGTACCCGCGTCCGCCACCTGGCCGACCGTCCAAGGTCGCGGTGTTGGCGTCCGCTGGGCGCAACAATTTGTCACGGGGTGCCGCTCCACATTCAGGCAGCCCCGTGGGGAAAAGCCGACCCCGCGTCCAAACGGGGTCAGCGGCAGAAAGTGTCGGGCGCAGACGCAGCTGAGGCGCTCACCCTTCACAATCCGTTAATGATCCTTCCGCAGGTTCACCTACGGAAACCTTGTTACGACTTTTACTTCCTCTAAATGATCAAGTTTGGTCATCTTTCCAACAGACCGGCGCAACCGAAAGGCCGCGCCGGACATCGGTCCGAAGACCTCACTAAATCATTCAATCGGTAGTAGCGACGGGCGGTGTGTACAAAGGGCAGGGACGTAATCAACGCGAGCTTATGACTCGCGCTTACTGGGAATTCCTCGTTCAAGGGGAACAATTGCAAGCCCCTATCCCAATCACGAAAGAAGTTCCACGGGTTACCCAGTCTTTTCAGACAGGGATAAAGACACGCTGCTTCCTTCAGTGTAGCGCGCGTGCGGCCCCGGACATCTAAGGGCATCACAGACCTGTTATTGCTCTGTTTCGTGCGGCTAGGAGCCGCTTGTCCCTCTAAGAAGGTTGTAAGGTGCTGGGAACCCCGCACCTATTTAATAGGCTAGAGTCTCGTTCGTTATCGGAATTAACCAGACAAATCGCTCCACCAACTAAGAACGGCCATGCACCACCATCCACCGAATCAAGAAAGAGCTCTCAATCTGTCAATCCTCCCAGTGTCCGGGCCGGGTAAGTTTTCCCGTGTTGAGTCAAATTAAGCCGCAGGCTCCACTCCTGGTGGTGCCCTTCCGTCAATTCCTTTAAGTTTCAGCTTTGCAACCATACTTCCCCCGGAACCCAAATACTTTGGTTTCCCGGAAGCTGCCCGCCGAGTCATTTGAGTAACTCAGGCGGATCGCTGGTTGGCATCGTTTATGGTCAGAACTAGGGCGGTATCTGATCGCCTTCGAACCTCTGACTTTCGTTCTTGATCAATGAAAACATTCTTGGCAAATGCTTTCGCAGTAGTTCGTCTTGCGACGGTCCAAGAATTTCACCTCTAGCGCCGCAATACGAATGCCCCCGTCCGTCCCTCTTAATCATTACCTCGTATTCCAAAAACCAACAGAACAGAAACGAGGTCTTGTTCTATTATTCCATGCAAGTTTATTCAGGCGACTCGCCTGCGTTGAGCACTCTAATTTTTTCAAAGTAAAAGCACCGGCCATCTCGAGGCACACAATGAAGTGCACCAAGAAAGAACCGGCATGATGTTCAGTCCGAGCCGTCGCATCGGGTAGATGCACTACTCGTCTGGAACTGAGATCCAACTACGAGCTTTTTAACCGCAGCAGCTTTAGTATACGCTATTGGAGCTGGAATTACCGCGGCTGCTGGCACCAGACTTGCCCTCCAATTGATCCTCGTTAAAGGATTTAGAGTGTACTCATTTCAATTACGGGGCCTCAAAAGAGTCCCGTATTGTTATTTTTCGTCACTACCTCCCCGTGCCGGGAGTGGGTAATTTGCGCGCCTGCTGCCTTCCTTGGATGTGGTAGCCGTTTCTCAGGCTCCCTCTCCGGAATCGAACCCTGATTCTCCGTTACCCGTAACAACCATGGTAAGCAAGTAACCTACCATCGAAAGTTGATAAGGCAGACACTTGAAAGAAACGTCGCCGGCTCGTGGCCATGCGATCAGCACAAAGTTATCCAGAGTCACCACACAATACGGGCCGAAACCCGATCGATCTTGGTCTAATAAAAGCACCCGTTACCCAAAGGGCTCCAGGCTCACTGCATGTATTAGCTCTAGAATTGCCACAGTTATCCAAGTAGGAAGAAACGATCTAAGGAACCATAACTGATTTAATGAGCCATTCGCGGTTTCGCCTTATTTCGGCATGTACTTAGACATGCATGGCTTAATCTTTGAGACAAGCATATGATTACTGGCAGGATCAACCAGGTAATCGTTCGACTGCGCGTCCGTCCTCGCCTTCGGCGGGCCGGACGCAGTCTGTGTGCGGCGGAGGCCACCTTCAGGCGCCCCAACACGCTTATTTTGCACTCCGAGATGACGGCGTTCGAGCTCGCTACGGCACAACCTTCCCGAAAGACGAGTGGGAGCCGTGCGGCAAGAAGCACGTTCATGCTCGCTCTTTTTCGTTGCATCGACTCGGTCGCGCCGTGCGGGTTGCCCAAGCCCGCTGCACTGTCGGTGGACCGGCCGGAACTAGCAACGGAGCCGAGACTGCAAAGCCGCCAGACGACGGGTCACGCCCGCGTCTTCGGCGCTTTCGCATCTGAATCGCCCGAGGACGACACGGAACACACCTCGATATCGTGGTAAAACGGCACCGTCCGACAACCAGCCCCTAACGCATCAAGCGGATGAGGCTGCAGACGACTGCCGTGGATTCCCCTGGAGCAGACCCGAGGACACGCTTGACGAGGCCGAAGCCCGCCGCATATCAGACACCCGGTCGCTTTCGCGTACGCCGCTCACGAGAACCCCCACATAATAGCAGCGATAAGTACCCAGACCTCCTTGGGCACTAATACGAGCGTACTCGAGAAAATTTCACCGCGGGTGTGCCCCGAAACGTGTGGCACGTTGAGCGTGCCACAAGTCTACGTCGCTCTCAAACCCGCCGAGGTCGTAGAATTTGCGACCCTACTCACGAAATTCCCACCGAGGATACGGCCGCAAACGTACCGCACCTTGGGTAGGCCACGAGTTTGTGCAACACTACGCTGACGGCACAGCACCGAGGTCGTGCGCGCACGCACGGGAAAATTCCGCCGCGGTTTCTGCCGAAAACGTGAGGCACCACGACTCTCCGCAAGTTCGCGTCGACTGCGAAAGACCGAAGTCGTGAACGACGTGTCCGCTACTCGCCGCCGACACGCTGGACACCAAACGTACAACGACTCGACGGCGTCGTAGAGGCCCACGACGCGGTTTTCCTTAACGACGTCTCGGCGTGGCACCGACAGGTTAGAACGGCCGACCAACGTTCCCTGTCCGCCGTTCGGCTCAGTCGAAGGGCTCGGCGACTTCGGCAACGCTGCGAAGCCGCACGGTGACGCACGCCATGTCCCCATTTTTTTTTTCTTTCTGCGTCTGCCGGGGTGCCCCTATAATAGCAGCGATAAGCACCCAGACCGCCGTGGGTCGCTCGCCCCGGCTGACGTGGTTTTTCGTACTCCTGCGGCGGTCGCCGTCAAGCACGTCCAAATACGCTACTTTCGTGGGCGCATTCACGCTCTTTCGCTTCGCCGGAGTGCCAGCACTCACTCTGCCAAAAACGGCGAACATCCGAGCGGCGGTTCCCACTTTTGCGTCGGCGTCGCAAACCCCGCCCCGGCAGACGAGGTTTGCCGTACTCGTGCGACGGTGGCCGGCGGGCACGTCGAAAGACGCCGATATCGTGCGCGAATTGGCGCACCTTGGCTTCACCGGAGTGCCGCCACTGACTCCTCCAAAAACGGCGAAGATCCGAGCGGCGCTTCCCACTTTCGCATCGGCGTCCCGAACTCCGCCCCGGCTGACGCGGTTTACCGTACTCGTGCGACGGTCGCCGGCGAGCACGTGGAAAGACGCCGATATCGTGCCCGAATCGGCTCCGTTCGGCTTCGCCGGAGTGCCAGCACTGGCTCGGCGAAAGACGACGAACATCCGAGCGACGGTTCTCACTATTGCGTACGCGTCGCAAACCCCGCCCCGGCAGACGCACTTTGCCGTACTCGTGCGACGGTCGCCGGCGAGCACGTAGAAAGACGCCGATATCGTGCCGGAATCGGCCCCGTTTGGCTTCGCCGGAGTGCCAGCACTCACTCGGCCACAAACGGCGAACATCCGAGCGGCGGTTCCCACTTAGCCGTCGGCGTCCCGAACTCCGCCCCGGCAGACGCGGTTGCCGAGCTCGTGCGACTAGCGACCGCGAAGCCGTCTCGCGACGCCGCTTTCGTGCGCGGCTCCCACTGCGACCTGGGTCACCCGAGGTCGACGAGCAAAAAAGAATGTCGAAAAAAATTTTTTTTTTTTTTTGCGTCTGCCGGGGTGCCCCTATAATAGCAGCGATAAGCACCCAGACCGCCATGGGTCGCTCGCCCCGGCTGACGTGGTTTTTCGTTTTCCTGCGGTGGTCGTCGTCAAGCACGTCCAAACACGCCACTTTCGTGGGCGCATTCGCGCTCTTTCGCTTCGCCGGAGTGCCAGCACTCACTCTGCCAAAAACGGCGAACATCCTAGTGGCGGTTCCCACTTTTGCGTCGGCGTCGCCAACCCCGCCCCGGCATACGCGCTTTGCCGTACTCGTGCGACGGTCGCCGGCGAGCACGTCGAAATACGCCGATATCGTGCCCGAATCGGCCCCGTTTCGCTTCGCCGGAGTGCCAGCACTCACTCGGCCAAAAACGGCGAACATCCGAGCAGCGGTACCCACTTAGCCGTCGGCATCCCGAACTCCGCGCCGGCTGACGCGGTTGCCGAGCTCGTGCGACTAGCGACCGCGAACGCGTCTCGCGACGCCGCTTTCGTGCGCGGCTCCCATTGCGACCTGGGTTACCCGAGCTCGACCAGCAAAAAAGAAGGTCGAAAAAAAATTTTTTTTTTCTGCGTCTGCCGGGGTGCCCCTATAATAGCAGCGATAAGCACCCAGACCGCCGTGGGTCGCTCGCCCCGGCTGACGTGGTTTTTCGTACTCCTGCAGCGGTCGCCGTCAAGCACGTCCAAATACGCCACTTTCGTGGGCGCTTTCGCGCTCTTTCGCGTCGCCGGTGTGCCAGCACTCACTCTGCCAAAAACGGCCAACATCCGAGCGGCGGTTCCCACTTTTGCGTCGGCGTCGTAAACCCCGCCCCGGCAGACGCGGTTTGCCCTACTCGTGCGACGGTCGCCGGCGAGCGCGTCGAAAGACGCCGATATCGTGCGCTAATTGGCGCTCCTTGGCTTCTCCGGAGTGCCGCCACTCACTCCTCCAAAAACGGCGAAGATCCGAGCGGCGTTCTCCACTTTCGCATCGGCGTCCCGAACTCCGCCCGGGCTGACGCGGTTTACCGTACTCGTGCGACGGTCGCCGCCGGGCACGTCGAAAGACGCCGATATCGTGCCGTAATCGGCCCCGTTTGGCTTCGCCCGAGTGCCAGCACTCACTCGGCCAAAAACGGCGAACATCCGAGCAGCGTTTCCCACTTTCGCATCGGCGTCCCGAAGCCCGCCCCGGCAGACGCGGTTTGCCCTACTCGAGCGACGGTCGCCGGCGATCACGTCGAAAGGCGCCGAATTCGTGCACGAATCGATGCTTCTTGGTCTCGCAGGAGGGCCGCCACTCACTCCTGCAAAAACGGCGAAGATCCGAGTTGCGCTTCCCACTTTTTCGTCGGCGTCCCGAACTACGCCCCGGCTGACGCGGTTTACCGTACTCGTGCGACGGTCGCCGGCGGGCACTTCAAAATACGCCGATTTCGTGGGCGCATTCACGCTGTTTCGCTTCCCCGGAGTGCCAACACTCACTCTGCCGAAAGCGGCGATCATCCGAGCGGCGGTTCCCACTTTTGCGTCGGCTTCGCAAACGGCGCCCCGGCAGACGCGCTCGTGCGACGTACTCGTGCGACGGTCGCCGGCGAGCACGTCGAAAGACGCCGATATCGTGCTCGAATCGACCCCGTTTCGCTTCGCCGGAGTGCTGCCAGTCACGGCGCAGAAAACGGCGAACAAGTGTTTTTTTTTTTTTCCTAGAATTTGTGTTATAGAAGGCACATTTGATATCGGACGATAATTTTCAACTTTATCACGCGCACCGATTTTCGTGTAGAGGTTTGCAAGTTTATGGGAATTTCTCCACTTGGAATAATGCGATTTAGTAGTACTACGAGAACTTCATGGATGTACTCAAGGGTACGGGGCAAGTCAGTTACGTCAACACCTGCAGATTTTTTACACTTCAAACTGAAAATTGTTGGTTGTGAGTCCTCGTGTGATATTAAAGGCCGATTCGCTAACACATAGAACAAAGAAAGAAAGGAAGAAAAAACGCCCGCGCTCGCTCAAGAAACCTGGGTTCGCAACAAGTGGCAACAACAAGCAACCGAGCGAGTGCGCCAAAACCCGTGGCGGCCGAACAAACGCGAAGTCCCAACCGCGTCAGCCGGGGCGGCACGGGACAGGAAAAATCACTTCAGCCGGGGCGGCGGGGCACCGAATAAACCTCGTCACCTCGTCGCAGGATAAAAGAGGAAACAAAAAGTCTAAACAGCGTCTGCTGGAGCGAATGCGTAATAAAACAACAACAACAACAAAAAAAAACACCCGCGCTCAAGAAGTCTGCAATCCTCACAAAAGGCGACTGTGACCGAGCAGCGTCAGCCGGGGCCGTGCGGAAACGGAAAAACCGCGACTACCGGGGCGTCGAGGCACCGAAAAATCCACTTCAGCCGCGGCGAAAAAAAAAAACAAAAAGAAAGACGGAGGGGGGGGGGGGAACCACGTCTGCCGGGGCGAAGGAAAAAAAAAAACGCGTCTGCCGGGGCGAGCCCGGGTGCGGCACCACCGGGAAAACTGTGGCAAACAGACATGGCGATCGAGTGAGTGGGCCGCCAGCCAGGCTCAGCCAAAAAGTGCAAAGTCCGAACTGCGTCAGCCGGGGCGGCAAAAACCGCGTCAGCCGGGGCGGCGCAAAAAACCGCGTCTGCCGGGGCGGCACGAAACCGCGTCAGCCGGGGCGGGGCGAAAACTGCGTCAGCCGGGGCGAAAGAAAAAAAAAAACGCGTCTGCCGGGGCAAGCCCGGGTGCGGCACCACCGGGAAAACTGTGGCAAACAGACATGGCGATCGAGTGAGTGGGCCGCCAGCCAGGCACAGCCGAAAAGTGCAAAGTCCGAACCGTGTCAGCCGGGGCGACGCAAAAACCGCGTCAGCCGGGGCGGCGCGAAAACCGCGTCAGCCGGGGCGGCACGAAACCGCGTCAGCCGGGGCGGCGCGAAAACTGCGTCAGCCGGGGCGGCGCGAAAACCTCGTCAGCCGGGGCGAGCGAAAAGGGGGGGGGGGAACCACGTCTGCCGGGGCGAAAGAAAAAAAAACGCGTCTGCCGGGGCGAGCCCGGGTGCGGCACCACCGGGAAGACTGTGGCAAACAGACATGGCGATCGAGTGAGTGGGCCGCCAGCCAGGCTCAGCCCAAAAAGTGCTAAGTCCGAACTGCGTCAGCCGGGGCGGCGCGAAAACCGCGTCTGCCGGGGCGGCACGAAACCGCGTCAGCCGGGGCGGCGCGAAAACTGCGTCAGCCGGGGCGAGCCCGGGTGCGGCACCACCGGGAAAACTGTGGCAAACAGACATGGCGATCGAGTGAGTGGGCCGCCAGCCAGGCACAGCCGAAAAGTGCTAAGTCCGAACTGCGTCAGCCGGGGCGGCAAAAACCGCGTCAGCCGGGGCGGCGCAAAAAACCGCGTCTGCCGGGGCGGCACGAAACCGCGTCAGCCGGGGCGGCGCGAAAACTGCGTCAGCCGGGGCGAAAGAAAAAAAAAAACGCGTCTGCCGGGGCGAGCCCGGGTGCGGCACCACCGGGAAAACTGTGGCAAACAGACATGGCGATCGAGTGAGTGGGCCGCCAGCCAGGCACAGCCGAAAAGTGCTAAGTCCGAACTGCGTCTGCCGGGGCGGCACGAAACCGCATCAGCCGGGGCGGCGCGAAAACCGCGTCTGCCGGGGCGGCACGAAACCGCGTCAGCCGGGGCGGCGCGAAAACTGCGTCAGCCGGGGCGAGCCCGGGTGCGGCACCACCGGGAAAACTGTGGCAAACAGACATGGCGATTGAGTGAGTGGGCCGCCAGCCAGGCACAGCCGAAAAGTGCTAAGTCCGAACTGCGTCTGCCGGGGCGGCACGAAACCGCGTCAGCCGGGGCGGCGCGAAAACCGCGTCTGCCGGGGCGGCACGAAACCGCGTCAGCCGGGGCGGCGCGAAAACTGCGTCAGCCGGGGCGAGCCCGGGTGCGGCACCACCGGGAAAACTGTGGCAAACAGACATGGCGATCGAGTGAGTGGGCCGCCAGCCAGGCACAGCCGAAAAGTGCAAAGTCCGAACCGTGTCAGCCGGGGCGACGCAAAAACCGCGTCAGCCGGGGCGGCGCGAAAACCGCGTCAGCCGGGGCGGCACGAAACCGCGTCAGCCGGGGCGGCGCGAAAACTGCGTCAGCCGGGGCGGCGCGAAAACCTCGTCAGCCGGGGCGAGCGAAAAGGGGGGGGGGAACCACGTCTGCCGGGGCGAAAGAAAAAAAAACGCGTCTGCCGGGGCGAGCCCGGGTGCGGCACCACCGGGAAGACTGTGGCAAACAGACATGGCGATCGAGTGAGTGGGCCGCCAGCCAGGCTCAGCCCAAAAAGTGCTAAGTCCGAACTGCGTCAGCCGGGGCGGCGCGAAAACCGCGTCTGCCGGGGCGGCACGAAACCGCGTCAGCCGGGGCGGCGCGAAAACTGCGTCAGCCGGGGCGAGCCCGGGTGCGGCACCACCGGGAAAACTGTGGCAAACAGACATGGCGATCGAGTGAGTGGGCCGCCAGCCAGGCACAGCCGAAAAGTGCTAAGTCCGAACTGCGTCAGCCGGGGCGGCAAAAACCGCGTCAGCCGGGGCGGCGCAAAAAACCGCGTCTGCCGGGGCGGCACGAAACCGCGTCAGCCGGGGCGGCGCGAAAACTGCGTCAGCCGGGGCGAAAGAAAAAAAAAAACGCGTCTGCCGGGGCGAGCCCGGGTGCGGCACCACCGGGAAAACTGTGGCAAACAGACATGGCGATCGAGTGAGTGGGCCGCCAGCCAGGCACAGCCGAAAAGTGCTAAGTCCGAACTGCGTCTGCTGGGGCGGCACGAAACCGCGTCAGCCGGGGCGGCGCGAAAACCGCGTCTGCCGGGGCGGCACGAAACCGCGTCAGCCGGGGCGGCGCGAAAACTGCGTCAGCCGGGGCGAGCCCGGGTGCGGCACCACCGGGAAAACTGTGGCAAACAGACATGGCGATTGAGTGAGTGGGCCGCCAGCCAGGCACAGCCGAAAAGTGCTAAGTCCGAACTGCGTCTGCCGGGGCGGCACGAAACCGCGTCAGCCGGGGCGGCGCGAAAACCGCGTCTGCCGGGGCGGCACGAAACCGCGTCAGCCGGGGCGGCGCGAAAACTGCGTCAGCCGGGGCGAGCCCGGGTGCGGCACCACCGGGAAAACTGTGGCAAACAGACATGGCGATCGAGTGAGTGGGCCGCCAGCCAGGCACAGCCGAAAAGTGCTAAGTCCGAACTGCGTCAGCCGGGGCGGCAAAAACCGCGTCAGCCGGGGCGGCGCAAAAAACCGCGTCTGCCGGGGCGGCACGAAACCGCGTCAGCCGGGGCGGCGCGAAAACTGCGTCAGCCGGGGCGAAAGAAAAAAAAAACGCGTCTGCCGGGGCGAGCCCGGGTGCGGCACCACCGGGAAAACTGTGGCAAACAGACATGGCGATCGAGTGAGTGGGCCGCCAGCCAGGCACAGCCGAAAAGTGCTAAGTCCGAACTGCGTCTGCCGGGGCGGCACGAAACCGCGTCAGCCGGGGCGGCGCGAAAACCGCGTCTGCCGGGGCGGCACGAAACCGCGTCAGCCGGGGCGGCGCGAAAACTGCGTCAGCCGGGGCGAGCCCGGGTGCGGCACCACCGGGAAAACTGTGGCAAACAGACATGGCGATTGAGTGAGTGGGCCGCCAGCCAGGCACAGCCGAAAAGTGCTAAGTCCGAACTGCGTCTGCCGGGGCGGCACGAAACCGCGTCAGCCGGGGCGGCGCGAAAACCGCGTCTGCCGGGGCGGCACGAAACCGCGTCAGCCGGGGCGGCGCGAAAACTGCGTCAGCCGGGGCGAGCCCGGGTGCGGCACCACCGGGAAAACTGTGGCAAACAGACATGGCGATCGAGTGAGTGGGCCGCCAGCCAGGCACAGCCGAAAAGTGCAAAGTCCGAACCGTGTCAGCCGGGGCGACGCAAAAACCGCGTCAGCCGGGGCGGCGCGAAAACCGCGTCAGCCGGGGCGGCGCGAAAACTGCGTCAGCCGGGGCGGCGCGAAAACCTCGTCAGCCGGGGCGAGCGAAAAGGGGGGGGGGGGAACCACGTCTGCCGGGGCGAAAGAAAAAAAAACGCGTCTGCCGGGGCGAGCCCGGGTGCGGCACCACCGGGAAGACTGTGGCAAACAGACATGGCGATCGAGTGAGTGGGCCGCCAGCCAGGCTCAGCCCAAAAAGTGCTAAGTCCGAACTGCGTCAGCCGGGGCGGCGCGAAAACCGCGTCTGCCGGGGCGGCACGAAACCGCGTCAGCCGGGGCGGCGCGAAAACTGCGTCAGCCGGGGCGAGCCCGGGTGCGGCACCACCGGGAAAACTGTGGCAAACAGACATGGCGATCGAGTGAGTGGGCCGCCAGCCAGGCACAGCCGAAAAGTGCTAAGTCCGAACTGCGTCAGCCGGGGCGGCAAAAACCGCGTCAGCCGGGGCGGCGCAAAAAACCGCGTCTGCCGGGGCGGCACGAAACCGCGTCAGCCGGGGCGGCGCGAAAACTGCGTCAGCCGGGGCGAAAGAAAAAAAAAACGCGTCTGCCGGGGCGAGCCCGGGTGCGGCACCACCGGGAAAACTGTGGCAAACAGACATGGCGATCGAGTGAGTGGGCCGCCAGCCAGGCACAGCCGAAAAGTGCTAAGTCCGAACTGCGTCTGCCGGGGCGGCACGAAACCGCGTCAGCCGGGGCGGCGCGAAAACCGCGTCTGCCGGGGCGGCACGAAACCGCGTCAGCCGGGGCGGCGCGAAAACTGCGTCAGCCGGGGCGAGCCCGGGTGCGGCACCACCGGGAAAACTGTGGCAAACAGACATGGCGATTGAGTGAGTGGGCCGCCAGCCAGGCTCAGCCCAAAAAGTGCTAAGTCCGAACTGCGTCAGCCGGGGCGGCGCGAAAACCGCGTCAGCCGGGGCGGCGCAAAAACCGCGTCTGCCGGGGCGAAATCAAAAAAAAAAACAAAGAAAAAAGCCCGCGCTTAATCAAAAGAAAACAAAGAAAAAAGCTTGCGCTTAATCAAAAGAAAACAAACAAAAAAAGTTCGCGCTTAAGCCTGGCGGTGGAACCACCGGGGCAAACAGACCTGGCGATCGAGTGAGTGGGCCGCCAGCCGGGGTGAGCCAAAAAGTGCAAAGTCCGAACCGCGTCAGCCGGGGCGACGCAAAAACCGCGTCAGCCGGGGCGGCGCGAAAACCGCGTCAGCCGGGGCGGCGCGAAAACCGCGTCAGCCGGGGCGGCGCAAAAACTGCGTCAGCCGGGGCGGCACGGAAAAACGAAAACCGCGTCAGCCGGGGCGGCACGGAAAAACGAAAACCGCGTCAGCCGGGGCGACATCAAAATGAGGAAAAAAAAAAAAACTGCCTTAGGACACCTGCGTACACTTTCATGCGTTTGGGCATATCTCTCTGTAACACGCGCGCCCCTCGTTACGCGCGGCACTCTGTTTTCTCCGACACCCATATTTCGGCGGCATGTGGCACGCGCGCCCGTCCCTACGCACGGCACACCGCAGTGCTTTCTCGATATTTTTCTTTTCCTCCAACACCGTCATCTATAGGCTTTTAGTGACCTGTTGCTCGTGGCACAAGTTCGCTAGCTCTGACACCTCTTGCATGCGCACCGTTTTTGCGCACGGTGCTATGCCGCAAAGCACGGCAGTCGCATGCGTTTCTCTCAGGCACCTCTTTTTTGACACAACGCTGTGGTGCTTAGAAACACACGCGCCGCTTTTGCGCACAGAACTCCACCGTACAGCACGGTAGTCACGTTTGTTCCACACGAACAGCAGTGTGCATCGTGCTACGACACTTTGAAAGCTTTTTCTTCCGAGTCTCGACCGCGCTGTTCCTTTCGTACTTGGCGCGATTTTGGGACCAGCTTTGTTTTAAACCCCTACTGCGCGCCGTTCCTTTCGTACTTGGCGCGGTTCAGGGTTTGTTTCGAGCCCTTAGCCGCGCTGTTCCCTCCGTACTTGGCGCGGTTTAGGGTCGAGCTTTGTCTCGAGCCCTCTCCGCGCCGTTCCTTCCGTACTTGGCGCGGTTTAGGGTTTGTTTCGAGCCCTTAGCCGCGCTGTTCCCTCCGTACTTGGCGCGGTTTAGGGTTTGTTTCGAGCCCTTAGCCGCGCTGTTCCCTCCGTACTTGGCGCGGTTTAGGGTCGAGCTTTGTCTCGAGCCCTCTCCGCGCCGTTCCTTCCGTACTTGGCGCGGTTTAGGGCCGAGCTTTGTCTCGAGCCCCTACCGCGCGGTTCCTTTCGTACTTTGCGCGGTTTAGGGTCGAGCCTTGTTTTGAGTACTGACCGCGCAGTTAGCGCGGTTCAGAATCGAACCTTGTTTCGAGCTCTTACCGTGCAGTTCCTTTCGTACTTGGCACGGTTTAGGGTCGAGCCTTGTTTCGAGTCCCGACCGCGCGGTTGCTTTCGTACTTGGCGCGGTTCAGGATCGAGCTTTGCTTCGAGCCCCTTAGTTGCGCTGTTCTTTTCGTACTTGGCGCGGTTCAAGGTAGAGCTCTATTTCGAACCCGAGCGAACATCCGAGCGGCGGTTCCCACTTAGCCGTCGGCGTCCCGAACTCCGCCCCGGCAGACGCGGTTGCCGAGCTCGTGCGACTAGCGACCGCGAAGCCTTCTCGCGACGCCGCTTTCGTGCGCGGCTCCCACTGCGACCTGGGTCACCCGAGGTCGACGAGCAAAAAAGAATGTCGAAAAAAATTTTTTTTTTTTTTTGCGTCTGCCGGGGTGCCCCTATAATAGCAGCGATAAGCACCCAGACCGCCATGGGTCGCTCGCCCCGGCTGACGTGGTTTTTCGTTTTCCTGCGGTGGTCGTCGTCAAGCACGTCCAAACACGCCACTTTCGTGGGCGCATTCGCGCTCTTTCGCTTCGCCGGAGTGCCAGCACTCACTCTGCCAAAAACGGCGAACATCCGAGCGGCGGTTCCCACTTTTGCGTCGGCGTCGCAAACCCCGCCCCGGCAGACGAGGTTTGCCGTACTCGTGCGACGGTGGCCGGCGGGCACGTCGAAAGACGCCGATATCGTGCGCGAATTGGCGCACCTTGGCTTCACCGGAGTGCCGCCACTGACTCCTCCAAAAACGGCGAAGATCCGAGCGGCGCTTCCCACTTTCGCATCGGCGTCCCGAACTCCGCCCCGGCTGACGCGGTTTACCGTACTCGTGCGACGGTCGCCGGCGAGCACGTGGAAAGACGCCGATATCGTGCCCGAATCGGCTCCGTTCGGCTTCGCCGGATTGCCAGCACTGGCTCGGCGAAAGACGACGAACATCCGAGCGACGGTTCTCACTATTGCGTACGCGTCGCAAACCCCGCCCCGGCAGACGCACTTTGCCGTACTCGTGCGACGGTCGCCGGCGAGCACGTAGAAAGACGCCGATATCGTGCCGGAATCGGCCCCGTTTGGCTTCGCCGGAGTGCCAGCACTCACTCGGCCACAAACGGCGAACATCCGAGCGGCGGTTCCCACTTAGCCGTCGGCGTCCCGAACTCCGCCCCGGCAGACGCGGTTGCCGAGCTCGTGCGACTAGCGACCGCGAAGCCGTCTCGCGACGCCGCTTTCGTGCGCGGCTCCCACTGCGACCTGGGTCACCCGAGGTCGACGAGCAAAAAAGAATGTCGAAAAAAATTTTTTTTTTTTTTTGCGTCTGCCGGGGTGCCCCTATAATAGCAGCGATAAGCACCCAGACCGCCATGGGTCGCTCGCCCCGGCTGACGTGGTTTTTCGTTTTCCTGCGGTGGTCGTCGTCAAGCACGTCCAAACACGCCACTTTCGTGGGCGCATTCGCGCTCTTTCGCTTCGCCGGAGTGCCAGCACTCACTCTGCCAAAAACGGCGAACATCCTAGTGGCGGTTCCCACTTTTGCGTCGGCGTCGCCAACCCCGCCCCGGCATACGCGGTTTGCCGTACTCGTGCGGCGGTGGCCGGCGGGCACGTCGAAAGACACCGATATCGTGCGCGAGTCGATGCTTCTTGGTCTCGCAGGAGGGCCGCCACTCACTCCTGCAAAAACGGCGAAGATCCGAGCGGCGCTTCCCACTTTTTCGTCGGCGTCGCAAACCTCGCCCCGGCAGACGCGCTTTGCCGTACTCGTGCGACGGTCGCCGGCGAGCACGTCGAAATACGCCGATATCGTGCCCGAATCGGCCCCGTTTCGCTTCGCCGGAGTGCCAGCACTCGCTCGGCCAAAGACGACGAACATCCGAGCGACGGTTCCCACTATTGCGTACGCGTCGCGAACCCCGCCCCGGCAGACGCGGTTTGCCGTACTCGTGCGGCGGTGGCCGGCGGGCACGTCGAAAGACGCCGATATCGTGCACGAATTGGCGCTCCTTGGCTTCACCGGAGTGCCAGCACTCACTCGGCCAAAAACGGCGAACATCCGAGCAGCGGTACCCACTTAGCCGTCGGCATCCCGAACTCCGCGCCGGCTGACGCGGTTGCCGAGCTCGTGCGACTAGCGACCGCGAACGCGTCTCGCGACGCCGCTTTCGTGCGCGGCTCCCATTGCGACCTGGGTTACCCGAGCTCGACCAGCAAAAAAGAAGGTCGAAAATTTTTTTTTTTTTTCTGCGTCTGCCGGGGTGCCCCTATAATAGCAGCGATAAGCACCCAGACCGCCGTGTGTCGCTCGCCCCGGCTGACGTGGTTTTTCGTACTCCTGCAGCGGTCGCCGTCACGCACGTCCAAATACGCCACTTTCGTGGGCGCATTCGCGCTCTTTCGCGTCGCCGGAGTGCCAGCACTCACTCTGCCAAAAACGGCCAACATCCGAGCGGCGGTTCCCACTTTTGCGTCGGCGTCGTAAACCCCGCCCCGGCAGACGCGGTTTGCCCTACTCGTGCGACGGTCGCCGGCGAGCGCGTCGAAAGACGCCGATATCGTGCGCTAATTGGCGCTCCTTGGCTTCTCCGGAGTGCCGCCACTCACTCCTCCAAAAACGGCGAAGATCCGAGCGGCGTTCTCCACTTTCGCATCGGCGTCCCGAACTCCGCCCGGGCTGACGCGGTTTACCGTACTCGTGCGACGGTCGCCGGCGGGCACGTCGAAAGACGCCGATATCGTGCCGTAATCGGCCCCGTTTGGCTTCGCCCGTGTGCCAGCACTCACTCGGCCAAAAACGGCGAACATCCGAGCAGCGTTTCCCACTTTCGCATCGGCGTCCCGAAGCCCGCCCCGGCAGACGCGGTTTGCCCTACTCGAGCGACGGTCGCCGGCGATCACGTCGAAAGGCGCCGAATTCGTGCACGAATCGATGCTTCTTGGTCTCGCAGGAGGGCCGCCACTCACTCCTGCAAAAACGGCGAAGATCCGAGTTGCGCTTCCCACTTTTTCGTCGGCGTCCCGAACTACGCCCCGGCTGACGCGGTTTACCGTACTCGTGCGACGGTCGCCGGCGGGCACTTCAAAATACGCCGATTTCGTGGGCGCATTCACGCTGTTTCGCTTCCCCGGAGTGCCAACACTCACTCTGCCGAAAGCGGCGATCATCCGAGCGGCGGTTCCCACTTTTGCGTCGGCTTCGCAAACGGCGCCCCGGCAGACGCGCTCGTGCGACGTACTCGTGCGACGGTCGCCGGCGAGCACGTCGAAAGACGCCGATATCGTGCTCGAATCGACCCCGTTTCGCTTCGCCGGAGTGCTGCCAGTCACGGCGCAGAAAACGGCGAACAAGTGTTTTTTTTTTTTTTCCTAGAATTTGTGTTATAGAAGGCACATTTGATATCGGACGATAATTTTCAACTTTATCACGCGCACCGATTTTCGTGTAGAGGTTTGCAAGTTTATGGGAATTTCTCCACTTGGAATAATGCGATTTAGTAGTACTACGAGAACTTCATGGATGTACTCAAGGGTACGGGGCAAGTCAGTTACGTCAACACCTGCAGATTTTTTACACTTCAAACTGAAAATTGTTGGTTGTGAGTCCTCGTGTGATATTAAAGGCCGATTCGCTAACACATAGAACAAAGAAAGAAAGGAAGAAAAAACGCCCGCGCTCGCTCAAGAAACCTGGGTTCGCAACAAGTGGCAACAACAAGCAACCGAGCGAGTGCGCCAAAACCCGTGGCGGCCGAACAAACGCGAAGTCCCAACCGCGTCAGCCGGGGCGGCACGGGACAGGAAAAATCACTTCAGCCGGGGCGGCGGGGCACCGAATAAACCTCGTCACCTCGTCGCAGGATAAAAGAGGAAACAAAAAGTCTAAACAGCGTCTGCTGGAGCGAATGCGTAATAAAACAACAACAACAACAAAAAAAAAAAACACCCGCGCTCAAGAAGTCTGCAATCACCACAAAAGGCGACTGTGACCGAGCAGCGTCAGCCGGGGCCGTGCGGAAACGGAAAAACCGCGACTACCGGGGCGTCGAGGCACCGAAAAATCCACTTCAGCCGCGGCGAAAAAAAAAAACAAAAAGAAAGACGGAGGGGGGGGGGGGGAACCACGTCTGCCGGGGCGAAGGAAAAAAAAAAAACGCGTCTGCCGGGGCGAGCCCGGGTGCGGCACCACCGGGAAAACTGTGGCAAACAGACATGGCGATCGAGTGAGTGGGCCGCCAGCCAGGCTCAGCCAAAAAGTGCAAAGTCCGAACTGCGTCAGCCGGGGCGGCAAAAACCACGTCAGCCGGGGCGGCGCAAAAAACCGCGTCTGCCGGGGCGGCACGAAACCGCGTCAGCCGGGGCGGCGCGAAAACTGCGTCAGCCGGGGCGAAAGAAAAAAAAAAAAAAACGCGTCTGCCGGGGCGAGCCCGGGTGCGGCACCACCGGGAAAACTGTGGCAAACAGACATGGCGATCGAGTGAGTGGGCCGCCAGCCAGGCACAGCCGAAAAGTGCAAAGTCCGAACCGTGTCAGCCGGGGCGGCAAAAAACCGCGTCAGCCGGGGCGGCGCAAAAAACCGCGTCTGCCGGGGCGGCACGAAACCGCGTCAGCCGGGGCGGCGCGAAAACTGCGTCAGCCGGGGCGAGCCCGGGTGCGGCACCACCGGGAAAACTGTGGCAAACAGACATGGCGATCGAGTGAGTGGGCCGCCAGCCAGGCTCAGCCAAAAAGTGCCAAGTCCGAACTGCGTCAGCCGGGGCGGCAAAAAACCGCGTCAGCCGGGGCGGCGCAAAAAACCGCGTCTGCCGGGGCGGCGCGAAAACCGCGTCTGCCGGGGCGGCGCGAAAACTGCGTCAGCCGGGGCGAAAGAAAAAAAAAAACGCGTCTGCCGGGGCGAGCCCGGGTGCGGCACCACCGGGAAAACTGTGGCAAACAGACATGGCGATCGAGTGAGTGGGCCGCCAGCAAGGCTCAGCCAAAAAGTGCTAAGTCCGAACTGCGTCAGCTGGGGCGGCAAAAAACCGCGTCTGCCGGGGCGGCACGAAACCGCGTCAGCCGGGGCGGCGCGAAAACCGCGTCTGCCGGGGCGGCACGAAACCGCGTCAGCCGGGGCGGCGCGAAAACTGCGTCAGCCGGGGCGAGCCCGGGTGCGGCACCACCGGGAAAACTGTGGCAAACAGACATGGCGATCGAGTGAGTGGGCCGCCAGCCAGGCACAGCCGAAAAGTGCTAAGTCCGAACTGCGTCAGCCGGGGCGGCAAAAACCGCGTCAGCCGGGGCGGCGCGAAAACCGCGTCTGCCGGGGCGGCACGAAACCGCGTCAGCCGGGGCGGCGCGAAAACTGCGTCAGCCGGGGCGAGCCCGGGTGCGGCACCACCGGGAAAACTGTGGCTAACAGACATGGCGATCGAGTGAGTGGGCCACCAGCCAGGCTCAGCCAAAAAGTGCTAAGTCCGAACTGCGTCAGCCGGGGCGGCAAAAACCGCGTCAGCCGGGGCGGCGCAAAAAACCGCGTCTGCCGGGGCGGCACGAAACCGCGTCAGCCGGGGCGGCGCGAAAACTGCGTCAGCCGGGGCGAAAGAAAAAAAAAAAACGCGTCTGCCGGGGCGAGCCCGGGTGCGGCACCACCGGGAAAACTGTGGCAAACAGACATGGCGATCGAGTGAGTGGGCCGCCAGCCAGGCACAGCCGAAAAGTGCCAAGTCCGAACTGCGTCAGCCGGGGCGGCAAAAAACCGCGTCAGCCGGGGCGGCGCAAAAAACCGCGTCTGCCGGGGCGGCACGAAACCGCGTCAGCCGGGGCGGCGCGAAAACTGCGTCAGCCGGGGCGAGCCCGGGTGCGGCACCACCGGGAAAACTGTGGCAAACAGACATGGCGATCGAGTGAGTGGGCCGCCAGCCAGGCTCAGCCAAAAAGTGCCAAGTCCGAACTGCGTCAGCCGGGGCGGCGCAAAAAACCGCGTCTGCCGGGGCGGCGCGAAAACCGCGTCTGCCGGGGCGGCGCGAAAACTGCGTCAGCCGGGGCGAAAGAAAAAAAAAACGCGTCTGCCGGGGCGAGCCCGGGTGCGGCACCACCGGGAAAACTGTGGCAAACAGACATGGCGATCGAGTGAGTGGGCCGCCAGCAAGGCTCAGCCAAAAAGTGCCAAGTCCGAACTGCGTCAGCCGGGGCGGCAAAAAACCGCGTCTGCCGGGGCGGCACGAAACCGCGTCAGCCGGGGCGGCGCGAAAACCGCGTCTGCCGGGGCGGCACGAAACCGCGTCAGCCGGGGCGAGCCCGGGTGCGGCACCACCGGGAAAACTGTGGCAAACAGACATGGCGATCGAGTGAGTGGGCCGCCAGCCAGGCACAGCCGAAAAGTGCTAAGTCCGAACTGCGTCAGCCGGGGCGGCAAAAACCGCGTCAGCCGGGGCGGCGCAAAAACCGCGTCTGCCGGGGCGAATGCAAAAAAAACAAAGAAAAAAGCCCGCGCTTAATCAAAAGAAAACAAAGAAAAAAGCTTGCGCTTAATCAAAAGAAAACAAACAAAAAAAGTTCGCGCTTAAGCCTGGCGGTGGAACCACCGGGGCAAACAGACCTGGCGATCGAGTGAGTGGGCCGCCAGCCGGGGTGAGCCAAAAAGTGCAAAGTCGGAACCGCGTCAGCCGGGGCGGCGCGAAAACCGCGTCAGCCGGGGCGGCGCAAAAACTGCGTCAGCCGGGGCGGCACGGAAAAACGAAAACCGCGTCAGCCGGGGCGGCACGGAAAAACGAAAACCACGTCAGCCGGGGCGACATCAAAATGAGGAAAAAAAAAAAACTGCCTTAGGACACCTGCGTACACTTTCATGCGTTTGGGCATATCTCTCTGTAACACGCGCGCCCCTCGTTACGCGCGGCACTCTGTTTTCTCCGACACCCATATTTCGGCGGCATGTGGCACGCGCGCCCGTCCCTACGCACGGCACACCGCAGTGCTTTCTCGATATTTTTCTTTTCCTCCAACACCGTCATCTATAGGCTTTTAGTGACCTGTTGCTCGTGGCAAAAGTTCGCTAGCTCTGACACCTCTTGCATGCGCACCGTTTTTGCGCACGGTGCTATGCCGCAAAGCACGGCAGTCGCATGCGTTTCTCTCAGGCACCTCTTTTTTGACACAACGCTGTGGTGCTTAGAAACACACCCGCCGCTTTTGCGCACAGAACTCCACCGTACAGCACGGTAGTCACGTTTGTTCCACACGAACAGCAGTGTGCATCGTGCTACGACACTTTGAAAGCTTTTTCTTCCGAGTCTCGACCGCGCTGTTCCTTTCGTACTTGGCGCGGTTTTGGGACCAGCTTTGTTTTAAACCCCTACTGCGCGCCGTTCCTTTCGTACTTGGCGCGGTTCAGGGTTTGTTTC
>NW_027464780.1:225000-237500 GCF_043290135.1 Rhipicephalus microplus
CCATCAACTTCCTGCACGACCGCGTGCGCTCGCCCTACCAAGTGCGCCCGCAACCCTGTACAGGGCCACTTCTTCACAAGGCTGGCAATCGGCTTCCCCGCTGCACGCGTGCGGCGCACAACCGGTGTGACGTGGAAGTGACGGGACACGTTCGTAAACCCATCGCGAACCGAGTACGACGCCCTACCAAGTGCGCCCGCAACCCTGTACAGGGTCACATCTTCACAAGGCTGGCAAGCGGCATTCCGCTGCGCGCGTGCGTCGTCCGAGCAGTTGCGTGATAAACGACCGTGTCGAAAGCCCAAACACCGCCGAGGCCAGTCGCCGCCGCCGCAAGGGCAGCCACGCAGCCTGGCGAGAGGCATCGTCTCGTGTAGCGTCGCCCCCGCCCCAACTGGAGTGGCCCAGTTTTTTGAACGGGACGGGAACTGCGAAGCACTTAGACCGACGGCGGACTACGACGAGAACGCCTTAAGCTTCGCCAACGTTTCGCCAACTCGTGCGGGAGACTTTTTCCGCTTCGCGGCAAGTCGTCGCGCCGTGCTCTCCGCATCAACCGCGTACGCAGCGAACCGCAAACGTCGGGCGCAGCCTCCTCACCTCCCTGCGCTTTGCGCGCGAACGTTCCCTGTTCGCGCGGCAAAGCCTGGAGGAGGCACGGCCCCGCAGCGTGTTCGAGCGCCCGGTCTACGGGACACCCTGCTTACTTCGAGGGCAACAAGCGCAACGCAAGGCTGCGATCTCGCGCACTTTGCGCACGGCTGGAGAAGCTTTGCTGGCCGGCTTTCGCTCCTCGTGTTTACCGTGCGTTAAAGTTGCGCGTCCGTGGCTCTCGCAGCTCTTGCGCGCCCGGTCGCAGAGAGGAGTACGCAACCTCGACCGCACTTTCCCTGCAGGCTTCCTTCCGACTCGAAGTCCTGCGGCGGTCTCAACGAGGTGCCACATCCTCAATGCAGTCGGTCGCCCCCGTTTCGGTTGGGCTCTGGCACGACGGTCGCCACCGTCTCGCCCTTGAGTGGCCGCTGTTGGCGCTCGCTGTGAGGTGTTCAGCGTGCTGTCCGTGTTGCCGACGCGGTCAAAACGAGTCGACGGCTCACGTTCCCTTGTGCGCCGAAGGCTCTCTTGATATGTGATCCGACCCTCAGACAGACGAAGCCAAGGGAAGACCCAAGGCCGCAATGTGCGTTCAAAGAATCAGTGCTCAGTGTGTCCTGCAATTCACACCAAGTCTCGCAGCTGGCTGCGTTCTTCATCGACCCGAGAACCGAGTGATCCACCGCTTAGAGTCGTGAAAAAGTGTTTGTTCAATTCCGTACAGTCAAAACCAAACGTTTCTGGCACTCGGCCAAACAGTGGCCAAGAAGGGCGCTTTTCAGCGCACGCTTGGACTCCAAAACTCTGCCGCGCCTTTTTCGGCTGCCGCAAATCGAGCAAACGGTGTGTTTCGGACGGCGTTTCGCTTCCGCTACTTGCGAGTGCTTTCGTGGTCCACCCCTCTATAAATACTCGGGAGGCGTCAAAGCCGGTTCTCCAAGCCGGACCCGTAGGTATCGTTGTGTGCTCGCTCTCATTGGCCCGCCTAACCAGAAAATGCCTGCGGTACACCCATTTGGATAAGAGTGCACGCAGATGCGGGCCTCGACGGCTACACATTTCCTCGGGCGGCCGCCTCCCGGCCTCCGTGGAGCGCGGGATGCACGGTCCCATCGACAAGCCTCTCCCGTTTTTACCGTGGCGTCGCGGTTCACCACGGCGGGCGGGTCGGTCTCCTCCGCATAAAAAGGGGGACCCCCGCTTTTTGTTCCACGAAATCGCACAAGCTTTTTTCGCATCCACGGTTTGCCACCGCACACCAAAATGCCGATCCGGCTGCCTACTTTAGCCAACAGGTGGAGCCAGGCGCGCCGTACTTGCGCGGCACTTCCCACGTCCACCGAAGTCGGTGCCAAGGACCACTTTCGGCGCCGGAGCCGCGTACGAGCCTACTCGAGGCGGAAGAACGAAGCCAGCAAGGGCCTGGCCGCAAGTGCGTTCAATTGTCGGGACGTCCAAGTCCCTCGTTCTTCCGTGCTTCCTCTTTCGGCAAGTCGTTGCGGCACCTTCCCAAAGCGCGCAGACCCGCTAATCGCGACGAGCGCGACGTGGCCGTGCCGCCTTTCCCTCGGCAGCAAGCAAAACGCCTGGCAACGTCGACGCTCCCCTAACCGCGATCTCGCACCGTGTTTCGTGTGGCGAATTCAAAAGCCGGCCGGCGCTGCTGCAACCATTACGGTCGGTACGCATACGCCGCGGAGGGCGGGACGGTCATCGGAGCGTGCGGTTCCTCCATCGAGTACTGCGCACCTCGGCCGTCGCATCGCCGTGCCATGACCGGCCGCGCGTCAACGCGAACCGGTGCCAGCGAGATCCCTCGCCTGCAAGAACCGACCGGCAGCCTCCGTCACCCGAGGACGCGGAGGCGCTTGCCGCGGACGGCGGGACGGTATGCACTGGTGCACAGCGGACCCGTCACATCGCCAGTTCCTTGACCGACCGCCGACGCTTGTGCCGTTCCTCTCGTACTTGGCAGTCGCCGCGCGATTGTCGGGTCTCGTTCTTGCACGCTCGAACGGTCGGGAGGGCACTCGGCTGGCGTTTCGGGAACGCGCAGCCTCGCCTTCTACCGACGTAACCACGACTCGCCGTTCGCGCTCCGCCGCTCCTGTTTACAGTACTAGGCGGTCCCGCAGCGGTCGGGTCGCGCATTTCGAGCGCTTCGAGCCACGGTGCAGTGGCGGGTCGAAAGCCGACCTATGAGTGCGTTGCGCCGTTTGTACCCGCGTCCGCCACCTGGCCGACCGTCCAAGGTCGCGGTGTTGGCGTCCGCTGGGCGCAACAATTTGTCACGGGGTGCCGCTCCACATTCAGGCAGCCCCGTGGGGAAAAGCCGACCCCGCGTCCAAACGGGGTCAGCGGCAGAAAGTGTCGGGCGCAGACGCAGCTGAGGCGCTCACCCTTCACAATCCGTTAATGATCCTTCCGCAGGTTCACCTACGGAAACCTTGTTACGACTTTTACTTCCTCTAAATGATCAAGTTTGGTCATCTTTCCAACAGACCGGCGCAACCGAAAGGCCGCGCCGGACATCGGTCCGAAGACCTCACTAAATCATTCAATCGGTAGTAGCGACGGGCGGTGTGTACAAAGGGCAGGGACGTAATCAACGCGAGCTTATGACTCGCGCTTACTGGGAATTCCTCGTTCAAGGGGAACAATTGCAAGCCCCTATCCCAATCACGAAAGAAGTTCCACGGGTTACCCAGTCTTTTCAGACAGGGATAAAGACACGCTGCTTCCTTCAGTGTAGCGCGCGTGCGGCCCCGGACATCTAAGGGCATCACAGACCTGTTATTGCTCTGTTTCGTGCGGCTAGGAGCCGCTTGTCCCTCTAAGAAGGTTGTAAGGTGCTGGGAACCCCGCACCTATTTAATAGGCTAGAGTCTCGTTCGTTATCGGAATTAACCAGACAAATCGCTCCACCAACTAAGAACGGCCATGCACCACCATCCACCGAATCAAGAAAGAGCTCTCAATCTGTCAATCCTCCCAGTGTCCGGGCCGGGTAAGTTTTCCCGTGTTGAGTCAAATTAAGCCGCAGGCTCCACTCCTGGTGGTGCCCTTCCGTCAATTCCTTTAAGTTTCAGCTTTGCAACCATACTTCCCCCGGAACCCAAATACTTTGGTTTCCCGGAAGCTGCCCGCCGAGTCATTTGAGTAACTCAGGCGGATCGCTGGTTGGCATCGTTTATGGTCAGAACTAGGGCGGTATCTGATCGCCTTCGAACCTCTGACTTTCGTTCTTGATCAATGAAAACATTCTTGGCAAATGCTTTCGCAGTAGTTCGTCTTGCGACGGTCCAAGAATTTCACCTCTAGCGCCGCAATACGAATGCCCCCGTCCGTCCCTCTTAATCATTACCTCGTATTCCAAAAACCAACAGAACAGAAACGAGGTCTTGTTCTATTATTCCATGCAAGTTTATTCAGGCGACTCGCCTGCGTTGAGCACTCTAATTTTTTCAAAGTAAAAGCACCGGCCATCTCGAGGCACACAATGAAGTGCACCAAGAAAGAACCGGCATGATGTTCAGTCCGAGCCGTCGCATCGGGTAGATGCACTACTCGTCTGGAACTGAGATCCAACTACGAGCTTTTTAACCGCAGCAGCTTTAGTATACGCTATTGGAGCTGGAATTACCGCGGCTGCTGGCACCAGACTTGCCCTCCAATTGATCCTCGTTAAAGGATTTAGAGTGTACTCATTTCAATTACGGGGCCTCAAAAGAGTCCCGTATTGTTATTTTTCGTCACTACCTCCCCGTGCCGGGAGTGGGTAATTTGCGCGCCTGCTGCCTTCCTTGGATGTGGTAGCCGTTTCTCAGGCTCCCTCTCCGGAATCGAACCCTGATTCTCCGTTACCCGTAACAACCATGGTAAGCAAGTAACCTACCATCGAAAGTTGATAAGGCAGACACTTGAAAGAAACGTCGCCGGCTCGTGGCCATGCGATCAGCACAAAGTTATCCAGAGTCACCACACAATACGGGCCGAAACCCGATCGATCTTGGTCTAATAAAAGCACCCGTTACCCAAAGGGCTCCAGGCTCACTGCATGTATTAGCTCTAGAATTGCCACAGTTATCCAAGTAGGAAGAAACGATCTAAGGAACCATAACTGATTTAATGAGCCATTCGCGGTTTCGCCTTATTTCGGCATGTACTTAGACATGCATGGCTTAATCTTTGAGACAAGCATATGATTACTGGCAGGATCAACCAGGTAATCGTTCGACTGCGCGTCCGTCCTCGCCCTCGGCGGGCCGGACGCAGTCTGTGTGCGGCGGAGGCCACCTTCAGGCGCCCCAACACGCTTATTTTGCACTCCGAGATGACGGCGTTCGAGCTCGCTACGGCACAACCTTCCCGAAAGACGAGTGGGAGCCGTGCGGCAAGAAGCACGTTCATGCTCGCTCTTTTTCGTTGCATCGACTCGGTCGCGCCGTGCGGGTTGCCCAAGCCCGCTGCACTGTCGGTGGACCGGCCGGAACTAGCAACGGAGCCGAGACTGCAAAGCCGCCAGACGACGGGTCACGCCCGCGTCTTCGGCGCTTTCGCATCTGAATCGCCCGAGGACGACACGGAACACACCTCGATATCGTGGTAAAACGGCACCGTCCGACAACCAGCCCCTAACGCATCAAGCGGATGAGGCTGCAGACGACTGCCGTGGATTCCCCTGGAGCAGACCCGAGGACACGCTTGACGAGGCCGAAGCCCGCCGCATATCAGACACCCGGTCGCTTTCGCGTACGCCGCTCACGAGAACCCCCACATAATAGCAGCGATAAGTACCCAGACCTCCTTGGGCCCTAATACGAGCGTACTCGAGAAAATTTCACCGCGGGTGTGCCCCGAAACGTGTGGCATGTTGAGCGTGCCACAAGTCTACGTCGCTCTCAAACCCGCCGAGGTCGTAGAATTTGCGACCCTACTCACGAAATTCCCACCGAGGATACGGCCGCAAACGTACCGCACCTTGGGTAGGCCACGAGTTTGTGCAACACTACGCTGACGGCACAGCACCGAGGTCGTGCGCGCACGCACGGGAAAATTCCGCCGCGGTTTCTGCCGAAAACGTGAGGCACCACGACTCTCCGCAAGTTCGCGTCGACTGCGAAAGACCGAAGTCGTGAACGACGTGTCCGCTACTCGCCGCCGACACGCTGGACACCAAACGTACAACGACTCGACGGCGTCGTAGAGGCCCACGACGCGGTTTTCCTTAACGACGTCTCGGCGTGGCACCGACAGGTTAGAACGGCCGACCAACGTTCCCTGTCCGCCGTTCGGCTCAGTCGAAGGGCTCGGCGACTTCGGCAACGCTGCGAAGCCGCACGGTGACGCACGCCATGTCCCCATTTTTTTTTTCTTTCTGCGTCTGCCGGGGTGCCCCTATAATAGCAGCGATAAGCACCCAGACCGCCGTGGGTCGCTCGCCCCGGCTGACGTGGTTTTTCGTACTCCTGCGGCGGTCGCCGTCAAGCACGTCCAAATACGCTACTTTCGTGGGCGCATTCACGCTCTTTCGCTTCGCCGGAGTGCCAGCACTCACTCTGCCAAAAACGGCGAACATCCGAGCGGCGGTTCCCACTTTTGCGTCGGCGTCGCAAACCCCGCCCCGGCAGACGAGGTTTGCCGTACTCGTGCGACGGTGGCCGGCGGGCACGTCGAAAGACGCCGATATCGTGCGCGAATTGGCGCACCTTGGCTTCACCGGAGTGCCGCCACTGACTCCTCCAAAAACGGCGAAGATCCGAGCGGCGCTTCCCACTTTCGCATCGGCGTCCCGAACTCCGCCCCGGCTGACGCGGTTTACCGTACTCGTGCGACGGTCGCCGGCGAGCACGTGGAAAGACGCCGATATCGTGCCCGAATCGGCTCCGTTCGGCTTCGCCGGAGTGCCAGCACTGGCTCGGCGAAAGACGACGAACATCCGAGCGACGGTTCTCACTATTGCGTACGCGTCGCAAACCCCGCCCCGGCAGACGCACTTTGCCGTACTCGTGCGACGGTCGCCGGCGAGCACGTAGAAAGACGCCGATATCGTGCCGGAATCGGCCCCGTTTGGCTTCGCCGGAGTGCCAGCACTCACTCGGCCACAAACGGCGAACATCCGAGCGGCGGTTCCCACTTAGCCGTCGGCGTCCCGAACTCCGCCCCGGCAGACGCGGTTGCCGAGCTCGTGCGACTAGCGACCGCGAAGCCGTCTCGCGACGCCGCTTTCGTGCGCGGCTCCCACTGCGACCTGGGTCACCCGAGGTCGACGAGCAAAAAAGAATGTCGAAAAAAATTTTTTTTTTTTTGCGTCTGCCGGGGTGCCCCTATAATAGCAGCGATAAGCACCCAGACCGCCATGGGTCGCTCGCCCCGGCTGACGTGGTTTTTCGTTTTCCTGCGGTGGTCGTCGTCAAGCACGTCCAAACACGCCACTTTCGTGGGCGCATTCGCGCTCTTTCGCTTCGCCGGAGTGCCAGCACTCACTCTGCCAAAAACGGCGAACATCCGAGCGGCGGTTCCCACTTTTGCGTCGGCGTCGCAAACCCCGCCCCGGCAGACGAGGTTTGCCGTACTCGTGCGACGGTGGCCGGCGGGCACGTCGAAAGACGCCGATATCGTGCGCGAATTGGCGCACCTTGGCTTCACCGGAGTGCCGCCACTGACTCCTCCAAAAACGGCGAAGATCCGAGCGGCGCTTCCCACTTTCGCATCGGCGTCCCGAACTCCGCCCCGGCTGACGCGGTTTACCGTACTCGTGCGACGGTCGCCGGCGAGCACGTGGAAAGACGCCGATATCGTGCCCGAATCGGCTCCGTTCGGCTTCGCCGGATTGCCAGCACTGGCTCGGCGAAAGACGACGAACATCCGAGCGACGGTTCTCACTATTGCGTACGCGTCGCAAACCCCGCCCCGGCAGACGCACTTTGCCGTACTCGTGCGACGGTCGCCGGCGAGCACGTAGAAAGACGCCGATATCGTGCCGGAATCGGCCCCGTTTGGCTTCGCCGGAGTGCCAGCACTCACTCGGCCACAAACGGCGAACATCCGAGCGGCGGTTCCCACTTAGCCGTCGGCGTCCCGAACTCCGCCCCGGCAGACGCGGTTGCCGAGCTCGTGCGACTAGCGACCGCGAAGCCGTCTCGCGACGCCGCTTTCGTGCGCGGCTCCCACTGCGACCTGGGTCACCCGAGGTCGACGAGCAAAAAAGAATGTCGAAAAAAATTTTTTTTTTTTTTTTGCGTCTGCCGGGGTGCCCCTATAATAGCAGCGATAAGCACCCAGACCGCCATGGGTCGCTCGCCCCGGCTGACGTGGTTTTTCGTTTTCCTGCGGTGGTCGTCGTCAAGCACGTCCAAACACGCCACTTTCGTGGGCGCATTCGCGCTCTTTCGCTTCGCCGGAGTGCCAGCACTCACTCTGCCAAAAACGGCGAACATCCTAGTGGCGGTTCCCACTTTTGCGTCGGCGTCGCCAACCCCGCCCCGGCATACGCGGTTTGCCGTACTCGTGCGGCGGTGGCCGGCGGGCACGTCGAAAGACACCGATATCGTGCGCGAGTCGATGCTTCTTGGTCTCGCAGGAGGGCCGCCACTCACTCCTGCAAAAACGGCGAAGATCCGAGCGGCGCTTCCCACTTTTTCGTCGGCGTCGCAAACCTCGCCCCGGCAGACGCGCTTTGCCGTACTCGTGCGACGGTCGCCGGCGAGCACGTCGAAATACGCCGATATCGTGCCCGAATCGGCCCCGTTTCGCTTCGCCGGAGTGCCAGCACTCGCTCGGCCAAAGACGACGAACATCCGAGCGACGGTTCCCACTATTGCGTACGCGTCGCGAACCCCGCCCCGGCAGACGCGGTTTGCCGTACTCGTGCGGCGGTGGCCGGCGGGCACGTCGAAAGACGCCGATATCGTGCACGAATTGGCGCTCCTTGGCTTCACCGGAGTGCCAGCACTCACTCGGCCAAAAACGGCGAACATCCGAGCAGCGGTACCCACTTAGCCGTCGGCATCCCGAACTCCGCGCCGGCTGACGCGGTTGCCGAGCTCGTGCGACTAGCGACCGCGAACGCGTCTCGCGACGCCGCTTTCGTGCGCGGCTCCCATTGCGACCTGGGTTACCCGAGCTCGACCAGCAAAAAAGAAGGTCGAAAATTTTTTTTTTTTTTTCTGCGTCTGCCGGGGTGCCCCTATAATAGCAGCGATAAGCACCCAGACCGCCGTGTGTCGCTCGCCCCGGCTGACGTGGTTGGTTTTTCGTACTCCTGCAGCGGTCGCCGTCACGCACGTCCAAATACGCCACTTTCGTGGGCGCATTCGCGCTCTTTCGCGTCGCCGGAGTGCCAGCACTCACTCTGCCAAAAACGGCCAACATCCGAGCGGCGGTTCCCACTTTTGCGTCGGCGTCGTAAACCCCGCCCCGGCAGACGCGGTTTGCCCTACTCGTGCGACGGTCGCCGGCGAGCGCGTCGAAAGACGCCGATATCGTGCGCTAATTGGCGCTCCTTGGCTTCTCCGGAGTGCCGCCACTCACTCCTCCAAAAACGGCGAAGATCCGAGCGGCGTTCTCCACTTTCGCATCGGCGTCCCGAACTCCGCCCGGGCTGACGCGGTTTACCGTACTCGTGCGACGGTCGCCGGCGGGCACGTCGAAAGACGCCGATATCGTGCCGTAATCGGCCCCGTTTGGCTTCGCCCGTGTGCCAGCACTCACTCGGCCAAAAACGGCGAACATCCGAGCAGCGTTTCCCACTTTCGCATCGGCGTCCCGAAGCCCGCCCCGGCAGACGCGGTTTGCCCTACTCGAGCGACGGTCGCCGGCGATCACGTCGAAAGGCGCCGAATTCGTGCACGAATCGATGCTTCTTGGTCTCGCAGGAGGGCCGCCACTCACTCCTGCAAAAACGGCGAAGATCCGAGTTGCGCTTCCCACTTTTTCGTCGGCGTCCCGAACTACGCCCCGGCTGACGCGGTTTACCGTACTCGTGCGACGGTCGCCGGCGGGCACTTCAAAATACGCCGATTTCGTGGGCGCATTCACGCTGTTTCGCTTCCCCGGAGTGCCAACACTCACTCTGCCGAAAGCGGCGATCATCCGAGCGGCGGTTCCCACTTTTGCGTCGGCTTCGCAAACGGCGCCCCGGCAGACGCGCTCGTGCGACGTACTCGTGCGACGGTCGCCGGCGAGCACGTCGAAAGACGCCGATATCGTGCTCGAATCGACCCCGTTTCGCTTCGCCGGAGTGCTGCCAGTCACGGCGCAGAAAACGGCGAACAAGTGTTTTTTTTTTTTTTTCCTAGAATTTGTGTTATAGAAGGCACATTTGATATCGGACGATAATTTTCAACTTTATCACGCGCACCGATTTTCGTGTAGAGGTTTGCAAGTTTATGGGAATTTCTCCACTTGGAATAATGCGATTTAGTAGTACTACGAGAACTTCATGGATGTACTCAAGGGTACGGGGCAAGTCAGTTACGTCAACACCTGCAGATTTTTTACACTTCAAACTGAAAATTGTTGGTTGTGAGTCCTCGTGTGATATTAAAGGCCGATTCGCTAACACATAGAACAAAGAAAGAAAGGAAGAAAAAACGCCCGCGCTCGCTCAAGAAACCTGGGTTCGCAACAAGTGGCAACAACAAGCAACCGAGCGAGTGCGCCAAAACCCGTGGCGGCCGAACAAACGCGAAGTCCCAACCGCGTCAGCCGGGGCGGCACGGGACAGGAAAAATCACTTCAGCCGGGGCGGCGGGGCACCGAATAAACCTCGTCACCTCGTCGCAGGATAAAAGAGGAAACAAAAAGTCTAAACAGCGTCTGCTGGAGCGAATGCGTAATAAAACAACAACAACAACAAAAAAAAAAAAACACCCGCGCTCAAGAAGTCTGCAATCACCACAAAAGGCGACTGTGACCGAGCAGCGTCAGCCGGGGCCGTGCGGAAACGGAAAAACCGCGACTACCGGGGCGTCGAGGCACCGAAAAATCCACTTCAGCCGCGGCGAAAAAAAAAAACAAAAAGAAAGACGGAGGGGGGGGGGGGGAACCACGTCTGCCGGGGCGAAGGAAAAAAAAAACGCGTCTGCCGGGGCGAGCCCGGGTGCGGCACCACCGGGAAAACTGTGGCAAACAGACATGGCGATCGAGTGAGTGGGCCGCCAGCCAGGCTCAGCCAAAAAGTGCAAAGTCCGAACTGCGTCAGCCGGGGCGGCAAAAACCACGTCAGCCTGGGCGGCGCAAAAAACCGCGTCTGCCGGGGCGGCACGAAACCGCGTCAGCCGGGGCGGCGCGAAAACTGCGTCAGCCGGGGCGAAAGAAAAAAAAAAAAAAAAACGCGTCTGCCGGGGCGAGCCCGGGTGCGGCACCACCGGGAAAACTGTGGCAAACAGACATGGCGATCGAGTGAGTGGGCCGCCAGCCAGGCACAGCCGAAAAGTGCAAAGTCCGAACCGTGTCAGCCGGGGCGGCAAAAAACCGCGTCAGCCGGGGCGGCGCAAAAAACCGCGTCTGCCGGGGCGGCACGAAACCGCGTCAGCCGGGGCGGCGCGAAAACTGCGTCAGCCGGGGCGAGCCCGGGTGCGGCACCACCGGGAAAACTGTGGCAAACAGACATGGCGATCGAGTGAGTGGGCCGCCAGCCAGGCTCAGCCAAAAAGTGCCAAGTCCGAACTGCGTCAGCCGGGGCGGCAAAAAACCGCGTCAGCCGGGGCGGCGCAAAAAACCGCGTCTGCCGGGGCGGCGCGAAAACCGCGTCTGCCGGGGCGGCGCGAAAACTGCGTCAGCCGGGGCGAAAGAAAAAAAAAACGCGTCTGCCGGGGCGAGCCCGGGTGCGGCACCACCGGGAAAACTGTGGCAAACAGACATGGCGATCGAGTGAGTGGGCCGCCAGCAAGGCTCAGCCAAAAAGTGCTAAGTCCGAACTGCGTCAGCTGGGGCGGCAAAAAACCGCGTCTGCCGGGGCGGCACGAAACCGCGTCAGCCGGGGCGGCGCGAAAACCGCGTCTGCCGGGGCGGCACGAAACCGCGTCAGCCGGGGCGGCGCGAAAACTGCGTCAGCCGGGGCGAGCCCGGGTGCGGCACCACCGGGAAAACTGTGGCAAACAGACATGGCGATCGAGTGAGTGGGCCGCCAGCCAGGCACAGCCGAAAAGTGCTAAGTCCGAACTGCGTCAGCCGGGGCGGCAAAAACCGCGTCAGCCGGGGCGGCGCGAAAACCGCGTCTGCCGGGGCGGCACGAAACCGCGTCAGCCGGGGCGGCGCGAAAACTGCGTCAGCCGGGGCGAGCCCGGGTGCGGCACCACCGGGAAAACTGTGGCTAACAGACATGGCGATCGAGTGAGTGGGCCACCAGCCAGGCTCAGCCAAAAAGTGCTAAGTCCGAACTGCGTCAGCCGGGGCGGCAAAAACCGCGTCAGCCGGGGCGGCGCAAAAAACCGCGTCTGCCGGGGCGGCACGAAACCGCGTCAGCCGGGGCGGCGCGAAAACTGCGTCAGCCGGGGCGAAAGAAAAAAAAAAAAACGCGTCTGCCGGGGCGAGCCCGGGTGCGGCACCACCGGGAAAACTGTGGCAAACAGACATGGCGATCGAGTGAGTGGGCCGCCAGCCAGGCACAGCCGAAAAGTGCCAAGTCCGAACTGCGTCAGCCGGGGCGGCAAAAAACCGCGTCAGCCGGGGCGGCGCAAAAAACCGCGTCTGCCGGGGCGGCACGAAACCGCGTCAGCCGGGGCGGCGCGAAAACTGCGTCAGCCGGGGCGAGCCCGGGTGCGGCACCACCGGGAAAACTGTGGCAAACAGACATGGCGATCGAGTGAGTGGGCCGCCAGCCAGGCTCAGCCAAAAAGTGCCAAGTCCGAACTGCGTCAGCCGGGGCGGCGCAAAAAACCGCGTCTGCCGGGGCGGCGCGA
>NW_027464780.1:245000-260000 GCF_043290135.1 Rhipicephalus microplus
TTCCCTTGTGCGCCGAAGGCTCTCTTGATATGTGATCCGACCCTCAGACAGACGAAGCCAAGGGAAGACCCAAGGCCGCAATGTGCGTTCAAAGAATCAGTGCTCAGTGTGTCCTGCAATTCACACCAAGTCTCGCAGCTGGCTGCGTTCTTCATCGACCCGAGAACCGAGTGATCCACCGCTTAGAGTCGTGAAAAAGTGTTTGTTCAATTCCGTACAGTCAAAACCAAACGTTTCTGGCACTCGGCCAAACAGTGGCCAAGAAGGGCGCTTTTCAGCGCACGCTTGGACTCCAAAACTCTGCCGCGCCTTTTTCGGCTGCCGCAAATCGAGCAAACGGTGTGTTTCGGACGGCGTTTCGCTTCCGCTACTTGCGAGTGCTTTCGTGGTCCACCCCTCTATAAATACTCGGGAGGCGTCGAAGCCGGTTCTCCAAGCCGGACCCGTAGGTATCGTTGTGTGCTCGCTCTCATTGGCCCGCCTAACCAGAAAATGCCTGCGGTACACCCATTTGGATAAGAGTGCACGCAGATGCGGGCCTCGACGGCTACACATTTCCTCGGGCGGCCGCCTCCCGGCCTCCGTGGAGCGCGGGATGCACGGTCCCATCGACAAGCCTCTCCCGTTTTTACCGTGGCGTCGCGGTTCACCACGGCGGGCGGGTCGGTCTCCTCCGCATAAAAAGGGGGACCCCCGCTTTTTGTTCCACGAAATCGCACAAGCTTTTTTCGCATCCACGGTTTGCCACCGCACACCAAAATGCCGATCCGGCTGCCTACTTTAGCCAACAGGTGGAGCCAGGCGCGCCGTACTTGCGCGGCACTTCCCACGTCCACCGAAGTCGGTGCCAAGGACCACTTTCGGCGCCGGAGCCGCGTACGAGCCTACTCGAGGCGGAAGAACGAAGCCAGCAAGGGCCTGGCCGCAAGTGCGTTCAATTGTCGGGACGTCCAAGTCCCTCGTTCTTCCGTGCTTCCTCTTTCGGCAAGTCGTTGCGGCACCTTCCCAAAGCGCGCAGACCCGCTAATCGCGACGAGCGCGACGTGGCCGTGCCGCCTTTCCCTCGGCAGCAAGCAAAACGCCTGGCAACGTCGACGCTCCCCTAACCGCGATCTCGCACCGTGTTTCGTGTGGCGAATTCAAAAGCCGGCCGGCGCTGCTGCAACCATTACGGTCGGTACGCATACGCCGCGGAGGGCGGGACGGTCATCGGAGCGTGCGGTTCCTCCATCGAGTACTGCGCACCTCGGCCGTCGCATCGCCGTGCCATGACCGGCCGCGCGTCAACGCGAACCGGTGCCAGCGAGATCCCTCGCCTGCAAGAACCGACCGGCAGCCTCCGTCACCCGAGGACGCGGAGGCGCTTGCCGCGGACGGCGGGACGGTATGCACTGGTGCACAGCGGACCCGTCACATCGCCAGTTCCTTGACCGACCGCCGACGCTTGTGCCGTTCCTCTCGTACTTGGCAGTCGCCGCGCGATTGTCGGGTCTCGTTCTTGCACGCTCGAACGGTCGGGAGGGCACTCGGCTGGCGTTTCGGGAACGCGCAGCCTCGCCTTCTACCGACGTAACCACGACTCGCCGTTCGCGCTCCGCCGCTCCTGTTTACAGTACTAGGCGGTCCCGCAGCGGTCGGGTCGCGCATTTCGAGCGCTTCGAGCCACGGTGCAGTGGCGGGTCGAAAGCCGACCTATGAGTGCGTTGCGCCGTTTGTACCCGCGTCCGCCACCTGGCCGACCGTCCAAGGTCGCGGTGTTGGCGTCCGCTGGGCGCAACAATTTGTCACGGGGTGCCGCTCCACATTCAGGCAGCCCCGTGGGGAAAAGCCGACCCCGCGTCCAAACGGGGTCAGCGGCAGAAAGTGTCGGGCGCAGACGCAGCTGAGGCGCTCACCCTTCACAATCCGTTAATGATCCTTCCGCAGGTTCACCTACGGAAACCTTGTTACGACTTTTACTTCCTCTAAATGATCAAGTTTGGTCATCTTTCCAACAGACCGGCGCAACCGAAAGGCCGCGCCGGACATCGGTCCGAAGACCTCACTAAATCATTCAATCGGTAGTAGCGACGGGCGGTGTGTACAAAGGGCAGGGACGTAATCAACGCGAGCTTATGACTCGCGCTTACTGGGAATTCCTCGTTCAAGGGGAACAATTGCAAGCCCCTATCCCAATCACGAAAGAAGTTCCACGGGTTACCCAGTCTTTTCAGACAGGGATAAAGACACGCTGCTTCCTTCAGTGTAGCGCGCGTGCGGCCCCGGACATCTAAGGGCATCACAGACCTGTTATTGCTCTGTTTCGTGCGGCTAGGAGCCGCTTGTCCCTCTAAGAAGGTTGTAAGGTGCTGGGAACCCCGCACCTATTTAATAGGCTAGAGTCTCGTTCGTTATCGGAATTAACCAGACAAATCGCTCCACCAACTAAGAACGGCCATGCACCACCATCCACCGAATCAAGAAAGAGCTCTCAATCTGTCAATCCTCCCAGTGTCCGGGCCGGGTAAGTTTTCCCGTGTTGAGTCAAATTAAGCCGCAGGCTCCACTCCTGGTGGTGCCCTTCCGTCAATTCCTTTAAGTTTCAGCTTTGCAACCATACTTCCCCCGGAACCCAAATACTTTGGTTTCCCGGAAGCTGCCCGCCGAGTCATTTGAGTAACTCAGGCGGATCGCTGGTTGGCATCGTTTATGGTCAGAACTAGGGCGGTATCTGATCGCCTTCGAACCTCTGACTTTCGTTCTTGATCAATGAAAACATTCTTGGCAAATGCTTTCGCAGTAGTTCGTCTTGCGACGGTCCAAGAATTTCACCTCTAGCGCCGCAATACGAATGCCCCCGTCCGTCCCTCTTAATCATTACCTCGTATTCCAAAAACCAACAGAACAGAAACGAGGTCTTGTTCTATTATTCCATGCAAGTTTATTCAGGCGACTCGCCTGCGTTGAGCACTCTAATTTTTTCAAAGTAAAAGCACCGGCCATCTCGAGGCACACAATGAAGTGCACCAAGAAAGAACCGGCATGATGTTCAGTCCGAGCCGTCGCATCGGGTAGATGCACTACTCGTCTGGAACTGAGATCCAACTACGAGCTTTTTAACCGCAGCAGCTTTAGTATACGCTATTGGAGCTGGAATTACCGCGGCTGCTGGCACCAGACTTGCCCTCCAATTGATCCTCGTTAAAGGATTTAGAGTGTACTCATTTCAATTACGGGGCCTCAAAAGAGTCCCGTATTGTTATTTTTCGTCACTACCTCCCCGTGCCGGGAGTGGGTAATTTGCGCGCCTGCTGCCTTCCTTGGATGTGGTAGCCGTTTCTCAGGCTCCCTCTCCGGAATCGAACCCTGATTCTCCGTTACCCGTAACAACCATGGTAAGCAAGTAACCTACCATCGAAAGTTGATAAGGCAGACACTTGAAAGAAACGTCGCCGGCTCGTGGCCATGCGATCAGCACAAAGTTATCCAGAGTCACCACACAATACGGGCCGAAACCCGATCGATCTTGGTCTAATAAAAGCACCCGTTACCCAAAGGGCTCCAGGCTCACTGCATGTATTAGCTCTAGAATTGCCACAGTTATCCAAGTAGGAAGAAACGATCTAAGGAACCATAACTGATTTAATGAGCCATTCGCGGTTTCGCCTTATTTCGGCATGTACTTAGACATGCATGGCTTAATCTTTGAGACAAGCATATGATTACTGGCAGGATCAACCAGGTAATCGTTCGACTGCGCGTCCGTCCTCGCCCTCGGCGGGCCGGACGCAGTCTGTGTGCGGCGGAGGCCACCTTCAGGCGCCCCAACACGCTTATTTTGCACTCCGAGATGACGGCGTTCGAGCTCGCTACGGCACAACCTTCCCGAAAGACGAGTGGGAGCCGTGCGGCAAGAAGCACGTTCATGCTCGCTCTTTTTCGTTGCATCGACTCGGTCGCGCCGTGCGGGTTGCCCAAGCCCGCTGCACTGTCGGTGGACCGGCCGGAACTAGCAACGCAGCCGAGACTGCAAAGCCGCCAGACGACGGGTCACGCCCGCGTCTTCGGCGCTTTCGCATCTGAATCGCCCGAGGACGACACGGAACACACCTCGATATCGTGGTAAAACGGCACCGTCCGACAACCAGCCCCTAACGCATCAAGCGGATGAGGCTGCAGACGACTGCCGTGGATTCCCCTGGAGCAGACCCGAGGACACGCTTGACGAGGCCGAAGCCCGCCGCATATCAGACACCCGGTCGCTTTCGCGTACGCCGCTCACGAGAACCCCCACATAATAGCAGCGATAAGTACCCAGACCTCCTTGGGCCCTAATACGAGCGTACTCGAGAAAATTTCACCGCGGGTGTGCCCCGAAACGTGTGGCATGTTGAGCGTGCCACAAGTCTACGTCGCTCTCAAACCCGCCGAGGTCGTAGAATTTGCGACCCTACTCACGAAATTCCCACCGAGGATACGGCCGCAAACGTACCGCACCTTGGGTAGGCCACGAGTTTGTGCAACACTACGCTGACGGCACAGCACCGAGGTCGTGCGCGCACGCACGGGAAAATTCCGCCGCGGTTTCTGCCGAAAACGTGAGGCACCACGACTCTCCGCAAGTTCGCGTCGACTGCGAAAGACCGAAGTCGTGAACGACGTGTCCGCTACTCGCCGCCGACACGCTGGACACCAAACGTACAACGACTCGACGGCGTCGTAGAGGCCCACGACGCGGTTTTCCTTAACGACGTCTCGGCGTGGCACCGACAGGTTAGAACGGCCGACCAACGTTCCCTGTCCGCCGTTCGGCTCAGTCGAAGGGCTCGGCGACTTCGGCAACGCTGCGAAGCCGCACGGTGACGCACGCCATGTCCCCATTTTTTTTTTTTCTTTCTGCGTCTGCCGGGGTGCCCCTATAATAGCAGCGATAAGCACCCAGACCGCCGTGGGTCGCTCGCCCCGGCTGACGTGGTTTTTCGTACTCCTGCGGCGGTCGCCGTCAAGCACGTCCAAATACGCTACTTTCGTGGGCGCATTCACGCTCTTTCGCTTCGCCGGAGTGCCAGCACTCACTCTGCCAAAAACGGCGAACATCCGAGCGGCGGTTCCCACTTTTGCGTCGGCGTCGCAAACCCCGCCCCGGCAGACGAGGTTTGCCGTACTCGTGCGACGGTGGCCGGCGGGCACGTCGAAAGACGCCGATATCGTGCGCGAATTGGCGCACCTTGGCTTCACCGGAGTGCCGCCACTGACTCCTCCAAAAACGGCGAAGATCCGAGCGGCGCTTCCCACTTTCGCATCGGCGTCCCGAACTCCGCCCCGGCTGACGCGGTTTACCGTACTCGTGCGACGGTCGCCGGCGAGCACGTGGAAAGACGCCGATATCGTGCCCGAATCGGCTCCGTTCGGCTTCGCCGGAGTGCCAGCACTGGCTCGGCGAAAGACGACGAACATCCGAGCGACGGTTCTCACTATTGCGTACGCGTCGCAAACCCCGCCCCGGCAGACGCACTTTGCCGTACTCGTGCGACGGTCGCCGGCGAGCACGTAGAAAGACGCCGATATCGTGCCGGAATCGGCCCCGTTTGGCTTCGCCGGAGTGCCAGCACTCACTCGGCCACAAACGGCGAACATCCGAGCGGCGGTTCCCACTTAGCCGTCGGCGTCCCGAACTCCGCCCCGGCAGACGCGGTTGCCGAGCTCGTGCGACTAGCGACCGCGAAGCCGTCTCGCGACGCCGCTTTCGTGCGCGGCTCCCACTGCGACCTGGGTCACCCGAGGTCGACGAGCAAAAAAGAATGTCGAAAAAAATTTTTTTTTTTTTTTGCGTCTGCCGGGGTGCCCCTATAATAGCAGCGATAAGCACCCAGACCGCCATGGGTCGCTCGCCCCGGCTGACGTGGTTTTTCGTTTTCCTGCGGTGGTCGTCGTCAAGCACGTCCAAACACGCCACTTTCGTGGGCGCATTCGCGCTCTTTCGCTTCGCCGGAGTGCCAGCACTCACTCTGCCAAAAACGGCGAACATCCGAGCGGCGGTTCCCACTTTTGCGTCGGCGTCGCAAACCCCGCCCCGGCAGACGAGGTTTGCCGTACTCGTGCGACGGTGGCCGGCGGGCACGTCGAAAGACGCCGATATCGTGCGCGAATTGGCGCACCTTGGCTTCACCGGAGTGCCGCCACTGACTCCTCCAAAAACGGCGAAGATCCGAGCGGCGCTTCCCACTTTCGCATCGGCGTCCCGAACTCCGCCCCGGCTGACGCGGTTTACCGTACTCGTGCGACGGTCGCCGGCGAGCACGTGGAAAGACGCCGATATCGTGCCCGAATCGGCTCCGTTCGGCTTCGCCGGATTGCCAGCACTGGCTCGGCGAAAGACGACGAACATCCGAGCGACGGTTCTCACTATTGCGTACGCGTCGCAAACCCCGCCCCGGCAGACGCACTTTGCCGTACTCGTGCGACGGTCGCCGGCGAGCACGTAGAAAGACGCCGATATCGTGCCGGAATCGGCCCCGTTTGGCTTCGCCGGAGTGCCAGCACTCACTCGGCCACAAACGGCGAACATCCGAGCGGCGGTTCCCACTTAGCCGTCGGCGTCCCGAACTCCGCCCCGGCAGACGCGGTTGCCGAGCTCGTGCGACTAGCGACCGCGAAGCCGTCTCGCGACGCCGCTTTCGTGCGCGGCTCCCACTGCGACCTGGGTCACCCGAGGTCGACGAGCAAAAAAGAATGTCGAAAAAAATTTTTTTTTTTTTTTGCGTCTGCCGGGGTGCCCCTATAATAGCAGCGATAAGCACCCAGACCGCCATGGGTCGCTCGCCCCGGCTGACGTGGTTTTTCGTTTTCCTGCGGTGGTCGTCGTCAAGCACGTCCAAACACGCCACTTTCGTGGGCGCATTCGCGCTCTTTCGCTTCGCCGGAGTGCCAGCACTCACTCTGCCAAAAACGGCGAACATCCTAGTGGCGGTTCCCACTTTTGCGTCGGCGTCGCCAACCCCGCCCCGGCATACGCGGTTTGCCGTACTCGTGCGGCGGTGGCCGGCGGGCACGTCGAAAGACACCGATATCGTGCGCGAGTCGATGCTTCTTGGTCTCGCAGGAGGGCCGCCACTCACTCCTGCAAAAACGGCGAAGATCCGAGCGGCGCTTCCCACTTTTTCGTCGGCGTCGCAAACCTCGCCCCGGCAGACGCGCTTTGCCGTACTCGTGCGACGGTCGCCGGCGAGCACGTCGAAATACGCCGATATCGTGCCCGAATCGGCCCCGTTTCGCTTCGCCGGAGTGCCAGCACTCGCTCGGCCAAAGACGACGAACATCCGAGCGACGGTTCCCACTATTGCGTACGCGTCGCGAACCCCGCCCCGGCAGACGCGGTTTGCCGTACTCGTGCGGCGGTGGCCGGCGGGCACGTCGAAAGACGCCGATATCGTGCACGAATTGGCGCTCCTTGGCTTCACCGGAGTGCCAGCACTCACTCGGCCAAAAACGGCGAACATCCGAGCAGCGGTACCCACTTAGCCGTCGGCATCCCGAACTCCGCGCCGGCTGACGCGGTTGCCGAGCTCGTGCGACTAGCGACCGCGAACGCGTCTCGCGACGCCGCTTTCGTGCGCGGCTCCCATTGCGACCTGGGTTACCCGAGCTCGACCAGCAAAAAAGAAGGTCGAAATTTTTTTTTTTTTTTCTGCGTCTGCCGGGGTGCCCCTATAATAGCAGCGATAAGCACCCAGACCGCCGTGTGTCGCTCGCCCCGGCTGACGTGGTTTTTCGTACTCCTGCAGCGGTCGCCGTCACGCACGTCCAAATACGCCACTTTCGTGGGCGCATTCGCGCTCTTTCGCGTCGCCGGAGTGCCAGCACTCACTCTGCCAAAAACGGCCAACATCCGAGCGGCGGTTCCCACTTTTGCGTCGGCGTCGTAAACCCCGCCCCGGCAGACGCGGTTTGCCCTACTCGTGCGACGGTCGCCGGCGAGCGCGTCGAAAGACGCCGATATCGTGCGCTAATTGGCGCTCCTTGGCTTCTCCGGAGTGCCGCCACTCACTCCTCCAAAAACGGCGAAGATCCGAGCGGCGTTCTCCACTTTCGCATCGGCGTCCCGAACTCCGCCCGGGCTGACGCGGTTTACCGTACTCGTGCGACGGTCGCCGGCGGGCACGTCGAAAGACGCCGATATCGTGCCGTAATCGGCCCCGTTTGGCTTCGCCCGTGTGCCAGCACTCACTCGGCCAAAAACGGCGAACATCCGAGCAGCGTTTCCCACTTTCGCATCGGCGTCCCGAAGCCCGCCCCGGCAGACGCGGTTTGCCCTACTCGAGCGACGGTCGCCGGCGATCACGTCGAAAGGCGCCGAATTCGTGCACGAATCGATGCTTCTTGGTCTCGCAGGAGGGCCGCCACTCACTCCTGCAAAAACGGCGAAGATCCGAGTTGCGCTTCCCACTTTTTCGTCGGCGTCCCGAACTACGCCCCGGCTGACGCGGTTTACCGTACTCGTGCGACGGTCGCCGGCGGGCACTTCAAAATACGCCGATTTCGTGGGCGCATTCACGCTGTTTCGCTTCCCCGGAGTGCCAACACTCACTCTGCCGAAAGCGGCGATCATCCGAGCGGCGGTTCCCACTTTTGCGTCGGCTTCGCAAACGGCGCCCCGGCAGACGCGCTCGTGCGACGTACTCGTGCGACGGTCGCCGGCGAGCACGTCGAAAGACGCCGATATCGTGCTCGAATCGACCCCGTTTCGCTTCGCCGGAGTGCTGCCAGTCACGGCGCAGAAAACGGCGAACAAGTGTTTTTTTTTTTTTTTTTCCTAGAATTTGTGTTATAGAAGGCACATTTGATATCGGACGATAATTTTCAACTTTATCACGCGCACCGATTTTCGTGTAGAGGTTTGCAAGTTTATGGGAATTTCTCCACTTGGAATAATGCGATTTAGTAGTACTACGAGAACTTCATGGATGTACTCAAGGGTACGGGGCAAGTCAGTTACGTCAACACCTGCAGATTTTTTACACTTCAAACTGAAAATTGTTGGTTGTGAGTCCTCGTGTGATATTAAAGGCCGATTCGCTAACACATAGAACAAAGAAAGAAAGGAAGAAAAAACGCCCGCGCTCGCTCAAGAAACCTGGGTTCGCAACAAGTGGCAACAACAAGCAACCGAGCGAGTGCGCCAAAACCCGTGGCGGCCGAACAAACGCGAAGTCCCAACCGCGTCAGCCGGGGCGGCACGGGACAGGAAAAATCACTTCAGCCGGGGCGGCGGGGCACCGAATAAACCTCGTCACCTCGTCGCAGGATAAAAGAGGAAACAAAAAGTCTAAACAGCGTCTGCTGGAGCGAATGCGTAATAAAACAACAACAACAACAAAAAAAAAAACACCCGCGCTCAAGAAGTCTGCAATCACCACAAAAGGCGACTGTGACCGAGCAGCGTCAGCCGGGGCCGTGCGGAAACGGAAAAACCGCGACTACCGGGGCGTCGAGGCACCGAAAAATCCACTTCAGCCGCGGCGAAAAAAAAAAACAAAAAGAAAGACGGAGGGGGGGGGGGGAACCACGTCTGCCGGGGCGAAGGAAAAAAAAAAAAACGCGTCTGCCGGGGCGAGCCCGGGTGCGGCACCACCGGGAAAACTGTGGCAAACAGACATGGCGATCGAGTGAGTGGGCCGCCAGCCAGGCTCAGCCAAAAAGTGCAAAGTCCGAACTGCGTCAGCCGGGGCGGCAAAAACCACGTCAGCCGGGGCGGCGCAAAAAACCGCGTCTGCCGGGGCGGCACGAAACCGCGTCAGCCGGGGCGGCGCGAAAACTGCGTCAGCCGGGGCGAAAGAAAAAAAAAAAAAAACGCGTCTGCCGGGGCGAGCCCGGGTGCGGCACCACCGGGAAAACTGTGGCAAACAGACATGGCGATCGAGTGAGTGGGCCGCCAGCCAGGCACAGCCGAAAAGTGCAAAGTCCGAACCGTGTCAGCCGGGGCGGCAAAAAACCGCGTCAGCCGGGGCGGCGCAAAAAACCGCGTCTGCCGGGGCGGCACGAAACCGCGTCAGCCGGGGCGGCGCGAAAACTGCGTCAGCCGGGGCGAGCCCGGGTGCGGCACCACCGGGAAAACTGTGGCAAACAGACATGGCGATCGAGTGAGTGGGCCGCCAGCCAGGCTCAGCCAAAAAGTGCCAAGTCCGAACTGCGTCAGCCGGGGCGGCAAAAAACCGCGTCAGCCGGGGCGGCGCAAAAAACCGCGTCTGCCGGGGCGGCGCGAAAACCGCGTCTGCCGGGGCGGCGCGAAAACTGCGTCAGCCGGGGCGAAAGAAAAAAAAAAACGCGTCTGCCGGGGCGAGCCCGGGTGCGGCACCACCGGGAAAACTGTGGCAAACAGACATGGCGATCGAGTGAGTGGGCCGCCAGCAAGGCTCAGCCAAAAAGTGCTAAGTCCGAACTGCGTCAGCTGGGGCGGCAAAAAACCGCGTCTGCCGGGGCGGCACGAAACCGCGTCAGCCGGGGCGGCGCGAAAACCGCGTCTGCCGGGGCGGCACGAAACCGCGTCAGCCGGGGCGGCGCGAAAACTGCGTCAGCCGGGGCGAGCCCGGGTGCGGCACCACCGGGAAAACTGTGGCAAACAGACATGGCGATCGAGTGAGTGGGCCGCCAGCCAGGCACAGCCGAAAAGTGCTAAGTCCGAACTGCGTCAGCCGGGGCGGCAAAAACCGCGTCAGCCGGGGCGGCGCGAAAACCGCGTCTGCCGGGGCGGCACGAAACCGCGTCAGCCGGGGCGGCGCGAAAACTGCGTCAGCCGGGGCGAGCCCGGGTGCGGCACCACCGGGAAAACTGTGGCTAACAGACATGGCGATCGAGTGAGTGGGCCACCAGCCAGGCTCAGCCAAAAAGTGCTAAGTCCGAACTGCGTCAGCCGGGGCGGCAAAAACCGCGTCAGCCGGGGCGGCGCAAAAAACCGCGTCTGCCGGGGCGGCACGAAACCGCGTCAGCCGGGGCGGCGCGAAAACTGCGTCAGCCGGGGCGAAAGAAAAAAAAAAACGCGTCTGCCGGGGCGAGCCCGGGTGCGGCACCACCGGGAAAACTGTGGCAAACAGACATGGCGATCGAGTGAGTGGGCCGCCAGCCAGGCACAGCCGAAAAGTGCCAAGTCCGAACTGCGTCAGCCGGGGCGGCAAAAAACCGCGTCAGCCGGGGCGGCGCAAAAAACCGCGTCTGCCGGGGCGGCACGAAACCGCGTCAGCCGGGGCGGCGCGAAAACTGCGTCAGCCGGGGCGAGCCCGGGTGCGGCACCACCGGGAAAACTGTGGCAAACAGACATGGCGATCGAGTGAGTGGGCCGCCAGCCAGGCTCAGCCAAAAAGTGCCAAGTCCGAACTGCGTCAGCCGGGGCGGCGCAAAAAACCGCGTCTGCCGGGGCGGCGCGAAAACCGCGTCTGCCGGGGCGGCGCGAAAACTGCGTCAGCCGGGGCGAAAGAAAAAAAAAACGCGTCTGCCGGGGCGAGCCCGGGTGCGGCACCACCGGGAAAACTGTGGCAAACAGACATGGCGATCGAGTGAGTGGGCCGCCAGCCAGGCTCAGCCAAAAAGTGCAAAGTCCGAACTGCGTCAGCCGGGGCGGCAAAAACCACGTCAGCCGGGGCGGCGCAAAAAACCGCGTCTGCCGGGGCGGCACGAAACCGCGTCAGCCGGGGCGGCGCGAAAACTGCGTCAGCCGGGGCGAAAGAAAAAAAAAAAAAAACGCGTCTGCCGGGGCGAGCCCGGGTGCGGCACCACCGGGAAAACTGTGGCAAACAGACATGGCGATCGAGTGAGTGGGCCGCCAGCCAGGCACAGCCGAAAAGTGCAAAGTCCGAACCGTGTCAGCCGGGGCGGCAAAAAACCGCGTCTGCCGGGGCGGCACGAAACCGCGTCAGCCGGGGCGGCGCGAAACCGCGTCAGCCGGGGCGGCGCGAAAACTGCGTCAGCCGGGGCGAGCCCGGGTGCGGCACCACCGGGAAAACTGTGGCAAACAGACATGGCGATCGAGTGAGTGGGCCGCCAGCCAGGCTCAGCCAAAAAGTGCCAAGTCCGAACTGCGTCAGCCGGGGCGGCAAAAAACCGCGTCAGCCGGGGCGGCGCAAAAAACCGCGTCTGCCGGGGCGGCGCGAAAACCGCGTCTGCCGGGGCGGCGCGAAAACTGCGTCAGCCGGGGCGAAAGAAAAAAAAAACGCGTCTGCCGGGGCGAGCCCGGGTGCGGCACCACCGGGAAAACTGTGGCAAACAGACATGGCGATCGAGTGAGTGGGCCGCCAGCAAGGCTCAGCCAAAAAGTGCTAAGTCCGAACTGCGTCAGCTGGGGCGGCAAAAAACCGCGTCTGCCGGGGCGGCACGAAACCGCGTCAGCCGGGGCGGCGCGAAAACCGCGTCTGCCGGGGCGGCACGAAACCGCGTCAGCCGGGGCGGCGCGAAAACTGCGTCAGCCGGGGCGAGCCCGGGTGCGGCACCACCGGGAAAACTGTGGCAAACAGACATGGCGATCGAGTGAGTGGGCCGCCAGCCAGGCACAGCCGAAAAGTGCTAAGTCCGAACTGCGTCAGCCGGGGCGGCAAAAACCGCGTCAGCCGGGGCGGCGCGAAAACCGCGTCTGCCGGGGCGGCACGAAACCGCGTCAGCCGGGGCGGCGCGAAAACTGCGTCAGCCGGGGCGAGCCCGGGTGCGGCACCACCGGGAAAACTGTGGCTAACAGACATGGCGATCGAGTGAGTGGGCCACCAGCCAGGCTCAGCCAAAAAGTGCTAAGTCCGAACTGCGTCAGCCGGGGCGGCAAAAACCGCGTCAGCCGGGGCGGCGCAAAAAACCGCGTCTGCCGGGGCGGCACGAAACCGCGTCAGCCGGGGCGGCGCGAAAACTGCGTCAGCCGGGGCGAAAGAAAAAAAAAAACGCGTCTGCCGGGGCGAGCCCGGGTGCGGCACCACCGGGAAAACTGTGGCAAACAGACATGGCGATCGAGTGAGTGGGCCGCCAGCCAGGCACAGCCGAAAAGTGCCAAGTCCGAACTGCGTCAGCCGGGGCGGCAAAAAACCGCGTCAGCCGGGGCGGCGCAAAAAACCGCGTCTGCCGGGGCGGCACGAAACCGCGTCAGCCGGGGCGGCGCGAAAACTGCGTCAGCCGGGGCGAGCCCGGGTGCGGCACCACCGGGAAAACTGTGGCAAACAGACATGGCGATCGAGTGAGTGGGCCGCCAGCCAGGCTCAGCCAAAAAGTGCCAAGTCCGAACTGCGTCAGCCGGGGCGGCGCAAAAAACCGCGTCTGCCGGGGCGGCGCGAAAACCGCGTCTGCCGGGGCGGCGCGAAAACTGCGTCAGCCGGGGCGAAAGAAAAAAAAAACGCGTCTGCCGGGGCGAGCCCGGGTGCGGCACCACCGGGAAAACTGTGGCAAACAGACATGGCGATCGAGTGAGTGGGCCGCCAGCAAGGCTCAGCCAAAAAGTGCCAAGTCCGAACTGCGTCAGCCGGGGCGGCAAAAAACCGCGTCTGCCGGGGCGGCACGAAACCGCGTCAGCCGGGGCGGCGCGAAAACCGCGTCTGCCGGGGCGGCACGAAACCGCGTCAGCCGGGGCGAGCCCGGGTGCGGCACCACCGGGAAAACTGTGGCAAACAGACATGGCGATCGAGTGAGTGGGCCGCCAGCCAGGCACAGCCGAAAAGTGCTAAGTCCGAACTGCGTCAGCCGGGGCGGCAAAAACCGCGTCAGCCGGGGCGGCGCAAAAACCGCGTCTGCCGGGGCGAATGCAAAAAAAACAAAGAAAAAAGCCCGCGCTTAATCAAAAGAAAACAAAGAAAAAAGCTTGCGCTTAATCAAAAGAAAACAAACAAAAAAAGTTCGCGCTTAAGCCTGGCGGTGGAACCACCGGGGCAAACAGACCTGGCGATCGAGTGAGTGGGCCGCCAGCCGGGGTGAGCCAAAAAGTGCAAAGTCGGAACCGCGTCAGCCGGGGCGGCGCGAAAACCGCGTCAGCCGGGGCGGCGCAAAAACTGCGTCAGCCGGGGCGGCACGGAAAAACGAAAACCGCGTCAGCCGGGGCGGCACGGAAAAACGAAAACCACGTCAGCCGGGGCGACATCAAAATGAGGAAAAAAAAAAAAACTGCCTTAGGACACCTGCGTACACTTTCATGCGTTTGGGCATATCTCTCTGTAACACGCGCGCCCCTCGTTACGCGCGGCACTCTGTTTTCTCCGACACCCATATTTCGGCGGCATGTGGCACGCGCGCCCGTCCCTACGCACGGCACACCGCAGTGCTTTCTCGATATTTTTCTTTTCCTCCAACACCGTCATCTATAGGCTTTTAGTGACCTGTTGCTCGTGGCAAAAGTTCGCTAGCTCTGACACCTCTTGCATGCGCACCGTTTTTGCGCACGGTGCTATGCCGCAAAGCACGGCAGTCGCATGCGTTTCTCTCAGGCACCTCTTTTTTGACACAACGCTGTGGTGCTTAGAAACACACCCGCCGCTTTTGCGCACAGAACTCCACCGTACAGCACGGTAGTCACGTTTGTTCCACACGAACAGCAGTGTGCATCGTGCTACGACACTTTGAAAGCTTTTTCTTCCGAGTCTCGACCGCGCTGTTCCTTTCGTACTTGGCGCGGTTTTGGGACCAGCTTTGTTTTAAACCCCTACTGCGCGCCGTTCCTTTCGTACTTGGCGCGGTTCAGGGTTTGTTTCGAGCCCTTAGCCGCGCTGTTCCCTCCGTACTTGGCGCGGTTTAGGGTCGAGCTTTGTCTCGAGCCCTCTCCGCGCCGTTCCTTCCGTACTTGGCGCGGTTTAGGGTTTGTTTCGAGCCCTTAGCCGCGCTGTTCCCTCCGTACTTGGCGCGGTTTAGGGTTTGTTTCGAGCCCTTAGCCGCGCTGTTCCCTCCGTACTTGGCGCGGTTTAGGGTCGAGCTTTGTCTCGAGCCCTCTCCGCGCCGTTCCTTCCGTACTTGGCGCGGTTTAGGGCCGAGCTTTGTCTCGAGCCCCTACCGCGCGGTTCCTTTCGTACT
>NW_027464780.1:265000-277500 GCF_043290135.1 Rhipicephalus microplus
GCCAGTCGCCGCCGCCGCAAGGGCAGCCACGCAGCCTGGCGAGAGGCATCGTCTCGTGTAGCGTCGCCCCCGCCCCAACTGGAGTGGCCCAGTTTTTTGAACGGGACGGGAACTGCGAAGCACTTAGACCGACGGCGGACTACGACGAGAACGCCTTAAGCTTCGCCAACGTTTCGCCAACTCGTGCGGGAGACTTTTTCCGCTTCGCGGCAAGTCGTCGCGCCGTGCTCTCCGCATCAACCGCGTACGCAGCGAACCGCAAACGTCGGGCGCAGCCTCCTCACCTCCCTGCGCTTTGCGCGCGAACGTTCCCTGTTCGCGCGGCAAAGCCTGGAGGAGGCACGGCCCCGCAGCGTGTTCGAGCGCCCGGTCTACGGGACACCCTGCTTACTTCGAGGGCAACAAGCGCAACGCAAGGCTGCGATCTCGCGCACTTTGCGCACGGCTGGAGAAGCTTTGCTGGCCGGCTTTCGCTCCTCGTGTTTACCGTGCGTTAAAGTTGCGCGTCCGTGGCTCTCGCAGCTCTTGCGCGCCCGGTCGCAGAGAGGAGTACGCAACCTCGACCGCACTTTCCCTGCAGGCTTCCTTCCGACTCGAAGTCCTGCGGCGGTCTCAACGAGGTGCCACATCCTCAATGCAGTCGGTCGCCCCCGTTTCGGTTGGGCTCTGGCACGACGGTCGCCACCGTCTCGCCCTTGAGTGGCCGCTGTTGGCGCTCGCTGTGAGGTGTTCAGCGTGCTGTCCGTGTTGCCGACGCGGTCAAAACGAGTCGACGGCTCACGTTCCCTTGTGCGCCGAAGGCTCTCTTGATATGTGATCCGACCCTCAGACAGACGAAGCCAAGGGAAGACCCAAGGCCGCAATGTGCGTTCAAAGAATCAGTGCTCAGTGTGTCCTGCAATTCACACCAAGTCTCGCAGCTGGCTGCGTTCTTCATCGACCCGAGAACCGAGTGATCCACCGCTTAGAGTCGTGAAAAAGTGTTTGTTCAATTCCGTACAGTCAAAACCAAACGTTTCTGGCACTCGGCCAAACAGTGGCCAAGAAGGGCGCTTTTCAGCGCACGCTTGGACTCCAAAACTCTGCCGCGCCTTTTTCGGCTGCCGCAAATCGAGCAAACGGTGTGTTTCGGACGGCGTTTCGCTTCCGCTACTTGCGAGTGCTTTCGTGGTCCACCCCTCTATAAATACTCGGGAGGCGTCGAAGCCGGTTCTCCAAGCCGGACCCGTAGGTATCGTTGTGTGCTCGCTCTCATTGGCCCGCCTAACCAGAAAATGCCTGCGGTACACCCATTTGGATAAGAGTGCACGCAGATGCGGGCCTCGACGGCTACACATTTCCTCGGGCGGCCGCCTCCCGGCCTCCGTGGAGCGCGGGATGCACGGTCCCATCGACAAGCCTCTCCCGTTTTTACCGTGGCGTCGCGGTTCACCACGGCGGGCGGGTCGGTCTCCTCCGCATAAAAAGGGGGACCCCCGCTTTTTGTTCCACGAAATCGCACAAGCTTTTTTCGCATCCACGGTTTGCCACCGCACACCAAAATGCCGATCCGGCTGCCTACTTTAGCCAACAGGTGGAGCCAGGCGCGCCGTACTTGCGCGGCACTTCCCACGTCCACCGAAGTCGGTGCCAAGGACCACTTTCGGCGCCGGAGCCGCGTACGAGCCTACTCGAGGCGGAAGAACGAAGCCAGCAAGGGCCTGGCCGCAAGTGCGTTCAATTGTCGGGACGTCCAAGTCCCTCGTTCTTCCGTGCTTCCTCTTTCGGCAAGTCGTTGCGGCACCTTCCCAAAGCGCGCAGACCCGCTAATCGCGACGAGCGCGACGTGGCCGTGCCGCCTTTCCCTCGGCAGCAAGCAAAACGCCTGGCAACGTCGACGCTCCCCTAACCGCGATCTCGCACCGTGTTTCGTGTGGCGAATTCAAAAGCCGGCCGGCGCTGCTGCAACCATTACGGTCGGTACGCATACGCCGCGGAGGGCGGGACGGTCATCGGAGCGTGCGGTTCCTCCATCGAGTACTGCGCACCTCGGCCGTCGCATCGCCGTGCCATGACCGGCCGCGCGTCAACGCGAACCGGTGCCAGCGAGATCCCTCGCCTGCAAGAACCGACCGGCAGCCTCCGTCACCCGAGGACGCGGAGGCGCTTGCCGCGGACGGCGGGACGGTATGCACTGGTGCACAGCGGACCCGTCACATCGCCAGTTCCTTGACCGACCGCCGACGCTTGTGCCGTTCCTCTCGTACTTGGCAGTCGCCGCGCGATTGTCGGGTCTCGTTCTTGCACGCTCGAACGGTCGGGAGGGCACTCGGCTGGCGTTTCGGGAACGCGCAGCCTCGCCTTCTACCGACGTAACCACGACTCGCCGTTCGCGCTCCGCCGCTCCTGTTTACAGTACTAGGCGGTCCCGCAGCGGTCGGGTCGCGCATTTCGAGCGCTTCGAGCCACGGTGCAGTGGCGGGTCGAAAGCCGACCTATGAGTGCGTTGCGCCGTTTGTACCCGCGTCCGCCACCTGGCCGACCGTCCAAGGTCGCGGTGTTGGCGTCCGCTGGGCGCAACAATTTGTCACGGGGTGCCGCTCCACATTCAGGCAGCCCCGTGGGGAAAAGCCGACCCCGCGTCCAAACGGGGTCAGCGGCAGAAAGTGTCGGGCGCAGACGCAGCTGAGGCGCTCACCCTTCACAATCCGTTAATGATCCTTCCGCAGGTTCACCTACGGAAACCTTGTTACGACTTTTACTTCCTCTAAATGATCAAGTTTGGTCATCTTTCCAACAGACCGGCGCAACCGAAAGGCCGCGCCGGACATCGGTCCGAAGACCTCACTAAATCATTCAATCGGTAGTAGCGACGGGCGGTGTGTACAAAGGGCAGGGACGTAATCAACGCGAGCTTATGACTCGCGCTTACTGGGAATTCCTCGTTCAAGGGGAACAATTGCAAGCCCCTATCCCAATCACGAAAGAAGTTCCACGGGTTACCCAGTCTTTTCAGACAGGGATAAAGACACGCTGCTTCCTTCAGTGTAGCGCGCGTGCGGCCCCGGACATCTAAGGGCATCACAGACCTGTTATTGCTCTGTTTCGTGCGGCTAGGAGCCGCTTGTCCCTCTAAGAAGGTTGTAAGGTGCTGGGAACCCCGCACCTATTTAATAGGCTAGAGTCTCGTTCGTTATCGGAATTAACCAGACAAATCGCTCCACCAACTAAGAACGGCCATGCACCACCATCCACCGAATCAAGAAAGAGCTCTCAATCTGTCAATCCTCCCAGTGTCCGGGCCGGGTAAGTTTTCCCGTGTTGAGTCAAATTAAGCCGCAGGCTCCACTCCTGGTGGTGCCCTTCCGTCAATTCCTTTAAGTTTCAGCTTTGCAACCATACTTCCCCCGGAACCCAAATACTTTGGTTTCCCGGAAGCTGCCCGCCGAGTCATTTGAGTAACTCAGGCGGATCGCTGGTTGGCATCGTTTATGGTCAGAACTAGGGCGGTATCTGATCGCCTTCGAACCTCTGACTTTCGTTCTTGATCAATGAAAACATTCTTGGCAAATGCTTTCGCAGTAGTTCGTCTTGCGACGGTCCAAGAATTTCACCTCTAGCGCCGCAATACGAATGCCCCCGTCCGTCCCTCTTAATCATTACCTCGTATTCCAAAAACCAACAGAACAGAAACGAGGTCTTGTTCTATTATTCCATGCAAGTTTATTCAGGCGACTCGCCTGCGTTGAGCACTCTAATTTTTTCAAAGTAAAAGCACCGGCCATCTCGAGGCACACAATGAAGTGCACCAAGAAAGAACCGGCATGATGTTCAGTCCGAGCCGTCGCATCGGGTAGATGCACTACTCGTCTGGAACTGAGATCCAACTACGAGCTTTTTAACCGCAGCAGCTTTAGTATACGCTATTGGAGCTGGAATTACCGCGGCTGCTGGCACCAGACTTGCCCTCCAATTGATCCTCGTTAAAGGATTTAGAGTGTACTCATTTCAATTACGGGGCCTCAAAAGAGTCCCGTATTGTTATTTTTCGTCACTACCTCCCCGTGCCGGGAGTGGGTAATTTGCGCGCCTGCTGCCTTCCTTGGATGTGGTAGCCGTTTCTCAGGCTCCCTCTCCGGAATCGAACCCTGATTCTCCGTTACCCGTAACAACCATGGTAAGCAAGTAACCTACCATCGAAAGTTGATAAGGCAGACACTTGAAAGAAACGTCGCTGGCTCGTGGCCATGCGATCAGCACAAAGTTATCCAGAGTCACCACACAATACGGGCCGAAACCCGATCGATCTTGGTCTAATAAAAGCACCCGTTACCCAAAGGGCTCCAGGCTCACTGCATGTATTAGCTCTAGAATTGCCACAGTTATCCAAGTAGGAAGAAACGATCTAAGGAACCATAACTGATTTAATGAGCCATTCGCGGTTTCGCCTTATTTCGGCATGTACTTAGACATGCATGGCTTAATCTTTGAGACAAGCATATGATTACTGGCAGGATCAACCAGGTAATCGTTCGACTGCGCGTCCGTCCTCGCCCTCGGCGGGCCGGACGCAGTCTGTGTGCGGCGGAGGCCACCTTCAGGCGCCCCAACACGCTTATTTTGCACTCCGAGATGACGGCGTTCGAGCTCGCTACGGCACAACCTTCCCGAAAGACGAGTGGGAGCCGTGCGGCAAGAAGCACGTTCATGCTCGCTCTTTTTCGTTGCATCGACTCGGTCGCGCCGTGCGGGTTGCCCAAGCCCGCTGCACTGTCGGTGGACCGGCCGGAACTAGCAACGGAGCCGAGACTGCAAAGCCGCCAGACGACGGGTCACGCCCGCGTCTTCGGCGCTTTCGCATCTGAATCGCCCGAGGACGACACGGAACACACCTCGATATCGTGGTAAAACGGCACCGTCCGACAACCAGCCCCTAACGCATCAAGCGGATGAGGCTGCAGACGACTGCCGTGGATTCCCCTGGAGCAGACCCGAGGACACGCTTGACGAGGCCGAAGCCCGCCGCATATCAGACACCCGGTCGCTTTCGCGTACGCCGCTCACGAGAACCCCCACATAATAGCAGCGATAAGTACCCAGACCTCCTTGGGCCCTAATACGAGCGTACTCGAGAAAATTTCACCGCGGGTGTGCCCCGAAACGTGTGGCATGTTGAGCGTGCCACAAGTCTACGTCGCTCTCAAACCCGCCGAGGTCGTAGAATTTGCGACCCTACTCACGAAATTCCCACCGAGGATACGGCCGCAAACGTACCGCACCTTGGGTAGGCCACGAGTTTGTGCAACACTACGCTGACGGCACAGCACCGAGGTCGTGCGCGCACGCACGGGAAAATTCCGCCGCGGTTTCTGCCGAAAACGTGAGGCACCACGACTCTCCGCAAGTTCGCGTCGACTGCGAAAGACCGAAGTCGTGAACGACGTGTCCGCTACTCGCCGCCGACACGCTGGACACCAAACGTACAACGACTCGACGGCGTCGTAGAGGCCCACGACGCGGTTTTCCTTAACGACGTCTCGGCGTGGCACCGACAGGTTAGAACGGCCGACCAACGTTCCCTGTCCGCCGTTCGGCTCAGTCGAAGGGCTCGGCGACTTCGGCAACGCTGCGAAGCCGCACGGTGACGCACGCCATGTCCCCATTTTTTTTTTCTTTCTGCGTCTGCCGGGGTGCCCCTATAATAGCAGCGATAAGCACCCAGACCGCCGTGGGTCGCTCGCCCCGGCTGACGTGGTTTTTCGTACTCCTGCGGCGGTCGCCGTCAAGCACGTCCAAATACGCTACTTTCGTGGGCGCATTCACGCTCTTTCGCTTCGCCGGAGTGCCAGCACTCACTCTGCCAAAAACGGCGAACATCCGAGCGGCGGTTCCCACTTTTGCGTCGGCGTCGCAAACCCCGCCCCGGCAGACGAGGTTTGCCGTACTCGTGCGACGGTGGCCGGCGGGCACGTCGAAAGACGCCGATATCGTGCGCGAATTGGCGCACCTTGGCTTCACCGGAGTGCCGCCACTGACTCCTCCAAAAACGGCGAAGATCCGAGCGGCGCTTCCCACTTTCGCATCGGCGTCCCGAACTCCGCCCCGGCTGACGCGGTTTACCGTACTCGTGCGACGGTCGCCGGCGAGCACGTGGAAAGACGCCGATATCGTGCCCGAATCGGCTCCGTTCGGCTTCGCCGGAGTGCCAGCACTGGCTCGGCGAAAGACGACGAACATCCGAGCGACGGTTCTCACTATTGCGTACGCGTCGCAAACCCCGCCCCGGCAGACGCACTTTGCCGTACTCGTGCGACGGTCGCCGGCGAGCACGTAGAAAGACGCCGATATCGTGCCGGAATCGGCCCCGTTTGGCTTCGCCGGAGTGCCAGCACTCACTCGGCCACAAACGGCGAACATCCGAGCGGCGGTTCCCACTTAGCCGTCGGCGTCCCGAACTCCGCCCCGGCAGACGCGGTTGCCGAGCTCGTGCGACTAGCGACCGCGAAGCCGTCTCGCGACGCCGCTTTCGTGCGCGGCTCCCACTGCGACCTGGGTCACCCGAGGTCGACGAGCAAAAAAGAATGTCGAAAAAAATTTTTTTTTTTTTTTGCGTCTGCCGGGGTGCCCCTATAATAGCAGCGATAAGCACCCAGACCGCCATGGGTCGCTCGCCCCGGCTGACGTGGTTTTTCGTTTTCCTGCGGTGGTCGTCGTCAAGCACGTCCAAACACGCCACTTTCGTGGGCGCATTCGCGCTCTTTCGCTTCGCCGGAGTGCCAGCACTCACTCTGCCAAAAACGGCGAACATCCGAGCGGCGGTTCCCACTTTTGCGTCGGCGTCGCAAACCCCGCCCCGGCAGACGAGGTTTGCCGTACTCGTGCGACGGTGGCCGGCGGGCACGTCGAAAGACGCCGATATCGTGCGCGAATTGGCGCACCTTGGCTTCACCGGAGTGCCACCACTGACTCCTCCAAAAACGGCGAAGATCCGAGCGGCGCTTCCCACTTTCGCATCGGCGTCCCGAACTCCGCCCCGGCTGACGCGGTTTACCGTACTCGTGCGACGGTCGCCGGCGAGCACGTGGAAAGACGCCGATATCGTGCCCGAATCGGCTCCGTTCGGCTTCGCCGGATTGCCAGCACTGGCTCGGCGAAAGACGACGAACATCCGAGCGACGGTTCTCACTATTGCGTACGCGTCGCAAACCCCGCCCCGGCAGACGCACTTTGCCGTACTCGTGCGACGGTCGCCGGCGAGCACGTAGAAAGACGCCGATATCGTGCCGGAATCGGCCCCGTTTGGCTTCGCCGGAGTGCCAGCACTCACTCGGCCACAAACGGCGAACATCCGAGCGGCGGTTCCCACTTAGCCGTCGGCGTCCCGAACTCCGCCCCGGCAGACGCGGTTGCCGAGCTCGTGCGACTAGCGACCGCGAAGCCGTCTCGCGACGCCGCTTTCGTGCGCGGCTCCCACTGCGACCTGGGTCACCCGAGGTCGACGAGCAAAAAAGAATGTCGAAAAAAATTTTTTTTTTTTTTGCGTCTGCCGGGGTGCCCCTATAATAGCAGCGATAAGCACCCAGACCGCCATGGGTCGCTCGCCCCGGCTGACGTGGTTTTTCGTTTTCCTGCGGTGGTCGTCGTCAAGCACGTCCAAACACGCCACTTTCGTGGGCGCATTCACGCTCTTTCGCTTCGCCGGAGTGCCAGCACTCACTCTGCCAAAAACGGCGAACATCCTAGTGGCGGTTCCCACTTTTGCGTCGGCGTCGCCAACCCCGCCCCGGCATACGCGGTTTGCCGTACTCGTGCGGCGGTGGCCGGCGGGCACGTCGAAAGACACCGATATCGTGCGCGAGTCGATGCTTCTTGGTCTCGCAGGAGGGCCGCCACTCACTCCTGCAAAAACGGCGAAGATCCGAGCGGCGCTTCCCACTTTTTCGTCGGCGTCGCAAACCTCGCCCCGGCAGACGCGCTTTGCCGTACTCGTGCGACGGTCGCCGGCGAGCACGTCGAAATACGCCGATATCGTGCCCGAATCGGCCCCGTTTCGCTTCGCCGGAGTGCCAGCACTCGCTCGGCCAAAGACGACGAACATCCGAGCGACGGTTCCCACTATTGCGTACGCGTCGCGAACCCCGCCCCGGCAGACGCGGTTTGCCGTACTCGTGCGGCGGTGGCCGGCGGGCACGTCGAAAGACGCCGATATCGTGCACGAATTGGCGCTCCTTGGCTTCACCGGAGTGCCAGCACTCACTCGGCCAAAAACGGCGAACATCCGAGCAGCGGTACCCACTTAGCCGTCGGCATCCCGAACTCCGCGCCGGCTGACGCGGTTGCCGAGCTCGTGCGACTAGCGACCGCGAACGCGTCTCGCGACGCCGCTTTCGTGCGCGGCTCCCATTGCGACCTGGGTTACCCGAGCTCGACCAGCAAAAAAGAAGGTCGAAAATTTTTTTTTTTTTTCTGCGTCTGCCGGGGTGCCCCTATAATAGCAGCGATAAGCACCCAGACCGCCGTGTGTCGCTCGCCCCGGCTGACGTGGTTTTTCGTACTCCTGCAGCGGTCGCCGTCACGCACGTCCAAATACGCCACTTTCGTGGGCGCATTCGCGCTCTTTCGCGTCGCCGGAGTGCCAGCACTCACTCTGCCAAAAACGGCCAACATCCGAGCGGCGGTTCCCACTTTTGCGTCGGCGTCGTAAACCCCGCCCCGGCAGACGCGGTTTGCCCTACTCGTGCGACGGTCGCCGGCGAGCGCGTCGAAAGACGCCGATATCGTGCGCTAATTGGCGCTCCTTGGCTTCTCCGGAGTGCCGCCACTCACTCCTCCAAAAACGGCGAAGATCCGAGCGGCGTTCTCCACTTTCGCATCGGCGTCCCGAACTCCGCCCGGGCTGACGCGGTTTACCGTACTCGTGCGACGGTCGCCGGCGGGCACGTCGAAAGACGCCGATATCGTGCCGTAATCGGCCCCGTTTGGCTTCGCCCGTGTGCCAGCACTCACTCGGCCAAAAACGGCGAACATCCGAGCAGCGTTTCCCACTTTCGCATCGGCGTCCCGAAGCCCGCCCCGGCAGACGCGGTTTGCCCTACTCGAGCGACGGTCGCCGGCGATCACGTCGAAAGGCGCCGAATTCGTGCACGAATCGATGCTTCTTGGTCTCGCAGGAGGGCCGCCACTCACTCCTGCAAAAACGGCGAAGATCCGAGTTGCGCTTCCCACTTTTTCGTCGGCGTCCCGAACTACGCCCCGGCTGACGCGGTTTACCGTACTCGTGCGACGGTCGCCGGCGGGCACTTCAAAATACGCCGATTTCGTGGGCGCATTCACGCTGTTTCGCTTCCCCGGAGTGCCAACACTCACTCTGCCGAAAGCGGCGATCATCCGAGCGGCGGTTCCCACTTTTGCGTCGGCTTCGCAAACGGCGCCCCGGCAGACGCGCTCGTGCGACGTACTCGTGCGACGGTCGCCGGCGAGCACGTCGAAAGACGCCGATATCGTGCTCGAATCGACCCCGTTTCGCTTCGCCGGAGTGCTGCCAGTCACGGCGCAGAAAACGGCGAACAAGTGTTTTTTTTTTTTTTTTCCTAGAATTTGTGTTATAGAAGGCACATTTGATATCGGACGATAATTTTCAACTTTATCACGCGCACCGATTTTCGTGTAGAGGTTTGCAAGTTTATGGGAATTTCTCCACTTGGAATAATGCGATTTAGTAGTACTACGAGAACTTCATGGATGTACTCAAGGGTACGGGGCAAGTCAGTTACGTCAACACCTGCAGATTTTTTACACTTCAAACTGAAAATTGTTGGTTGTGAGTCCTCGTGTGATATTAAAGGCCGATTCGCTAACACATAGAACAAAGAAAGAAAGGAAGAAAAAACGCCCGCGCTCGCTCAAGAAACCTGGGTTCGCAACAAGTGGCAACAACAAGCAACCGAGCGAGTGCGCCAAAACCCGTGGCGGCCGAACAAACGCGAAGTCCCAACCGCGTCAGCCGGGGCGGCACGGGACAGGAAAAATCACTTCAGCCGGGGCGGCGGGGCACCGAATAAACCTCGTCACCTCGTCGCAGGATAAAAGAGGAAACAAAAAGTCTAAACAGCGTCTGCTGGAGCGAATGCGTAATAAAACAACAACAACAACAAAAAAAAAAAAAACACCCGCGCTCAAGAAGTCTGCAATCACCACAAAAGGCGACTGTGACCGAGCAGCGTCAGCCGGGGCCGTGCGGAAACGGAAAAACCGCGACTACCGGGGCGTCGAGGCACCGAAAAATCCACTTCAGCCGCGGCGAAAAAAAAAAACAAAAAGAAAGACGGAGGGGGGGGGGGGGAACCACGTCTGCCGGGGCGAAGGAAAAAAAAAAACGCGTCTGCCGGGGCGAGCCCGGGTGCGGCACCACCGGGAAAACTGTGGCAAACAGACATGGCGATCGAGTGAGTGGGCCGCCAGCCAGGCTCAGCCAAAAAGTGCAAAGTCCGAACTGCGTCAGCCGGGGCGGCAAAAACCACGTCAGCCTGGGCGGCGCAAAAAACCGCGTCTGCCGGGGCGGCACGAAACCGCGTCAGCCGGGGCGGCGCGAAAACTGCGTCAGCCGGGGCGAAAGAAAAAAAAAAAAAAAACGCGTCTGCCGGGGCGAGCCCGGGTGCGGCACCACCGGGAAAACTGTGGCAAACAGACATGGCGATCGAGTGAGTGGGCCGCCAGCCAGGCACAGCCGAAAAGTGCAAAGTCCGAACCGTGTCAGCCGGGGCGGCAAAAAACCGCGTCAGCCGGGGCGGCGCAAAAAACCGCGTCTGCCGGGGCGGCACGAAACCGCGTCAGCCGGGGCGGCGCGAAAACTGCGTCAGCCGGGGCGAGCCCGGGTGCGGCACCACCGGGAAAACTGTGGCAAACAGACATGGCGATCGAGTGAGTGGGCCGCCAGCCAGGCTCAGCCAAAAAGTGCCAAGTCCGAACTGCGTCAGCCGGGGCGGCAAAAAACCGCGTCAGCCGGGGCGGCGCAAAAAACCGCGTCTGCCGGGGCGGCGCGAAAACCGCGTCTGCCGGGGCGGCGCGAAAACTAAGAAAAAAAAAAAAACGCGTCTGCCGGGGCGAGCCCGGGTGCGGCACCACCGGGAAAACTGTGGCAAACAGACATGGCGATCGAGTGAGTGGGCCGCCAGCCAGGCACAGCCGAAAAGTGCCAAGTCCGAACTGCGTCAGCCGGGGCGGCAAAAAACCGCGTCAGCCGGGGCGGCGCAAAAAACCGCGTCTGCCGGGGCGGCACGAAACCGCGTCAGCCGGGGCGGCGCGAAAACTGCGTCAGCCGGGGCGAGCCCGGGTGCGGCACCACCGGGAAAACTGTGGCTAACAGACATGGCGATCGAGTGAGTGGGCCACCAGCCAGGCTCAGCCAAAAAGTGCTAAGTCCGAACTGCGTCAGCCGGGGCGGCAAAAACCGCGTCAGCCGGGGCGGCGCAAAAAACCGCGTCTGCCGGGGCGGCACGAAACCGCGTCAGCCGGGGCGGCGCGAAAACTGCGTCAGCCGGGGCGAAAGAAAAAAAAAAAAAACGCGTCTGCCGGGGCGAGCCCGGGTGCGGCACCACCGGGAAAACTGTGGCAAACAGACATGGCGATCGAGTGAGTGGGCCGCCAGCCAGGCACAGCCGAAAAGTGCAAAGTCCGAACCGTGTCAGCCGGGGCGGCAAAAAACCGCGTCAGCCGGGGCGGCGCAAAAAACCGCGTCTGCCGGGGCGGCACGAAACCGCGTCAGCCGGGGCGGCGCGAAAACTGCGTCAGCCGGGGCGAGCCCGGGTGCGGCACCACCGGGAAAACTGTGGCAAACAGACATGGCGATCGAGTGAGTGGGCCGCCAGCCAGGCTCAGCCAAAAAGTGCCAAGTCCGAACTGCGTCAGCCGGGGCGGCAAAAAACCGCGTCAGCCGGGGCGGCGCAAAAAACCGCGTCTGCCGGGGCGGCGCGAAAACCGCGTCTGCCGGGGCGGCGCGAAAACTGCGTCAGCCGGGGCGAAAGAAAAAAAAAAACGCGTCTGCCGGGGCGAGCCCGGGTGCGGCACCACCGGGAAAACTGTGGCAAACAGACATGGCGATCGAGTGAGTGGGCCGCCAGCAAGGCTCAGCCAAAAAGTGCTAAGTCCGAACTGCGTCAGCTGGGGCGGCAAAAAACCGCGTCTGCCGGGGCGGCACGAAACCGCGTCAGCCGGGGCGGCGCGAAAACCGCGTCTGCCGGGGCGGCACGAAACCGCGTCAGCCGGGGCGGCGCGAAAACTGCGTCAGCCGGGGCGAGCCCGGGTGCGGCACCACCGGGAAAACTGTGGCAAACAGACATGGCGATCGAGTGAGTGGGCCGCCAGCCAGGCACAGCCGAAAAGTGCTAAGTCCGAACTGCGTCAGCCGGGGCGGCAAAAACCGCGTCAGCCGGGGCGGCGCGAAAACCGCGTCTGCCGGGGCGGCACGAAACCGCGTCAGCCGGGGCGGCGCGAAAACTGCGTCAGCCGGGGCGAGCCCGGGT
>NW_027464780.1:287500-297289 GCF_043290135.1 Rhipicephalus microplus
TTGCGCGTCCGTGGCTCTCGCAGCTCTTGCGCGCCCGGTCGCAGAGAGGAGTACGCAACCTCGACCGCACTTTCCCTGCAGGCTTCCTTCCGACTCGAAGTCCTGCGGCGGTCTCAACGAGGTGCCACATCCTCAATGCAGTCGGTCGCCCCCGTTTCGGTTGGGCTCTGGCACGACGGTCGCCACCGTCTCGCCCTTGAGTGGCCGCTGTTGGCGCTCGCTGTGAGGTGTTCAGCGTGCTGTCCGTGTTGCCGACGCGGTCAAAACGAGTCGACGGCTCACGTTCCCTTGTGCGCCGAAGGCTCTCTTGATATGTGATCCGACCCTCAGACAGACGAAGCCAAGGGAAGACCCAAGGCCGCAATGTGCGTTCAAAGAATCAGTGCTCAGTGTGTCCTGCAATTCACACCAAGTCTCGCAGCTGGCTGCGTTCTTCATCGACCCGAGAACCGAGTGATCCACCGCTTAGAGTCGTGAAAAAGTGTTTGTTCAATTCCGTACAGTCAAAACCAAACGTTTCTGGCACTCGGCCAAACAGTGGCCAAGAAGGGCGCTTTTCAGCGCACGCTTGGACTCCAAAACTCTGCCGCGCCTTTTTCGGCTGCCGCAAATCGAGCAAACGGTGTGTTTCGGACGGCGTTTCGCTTCCGCTACTTGCGAGTGCTTTCGTGGTCCACCCCTCTATAAATACTCGGGAGGCGTCGAAGCCGGTTCTCCAAGCCGGACCCGTAGGTATCGTTGTGTGCTCGCTCTCATTGGCCCGCCTAACCAGAAAATGCCTGCGGTACACCCATTTGGATAAGAGTGCACGCAGATGCGGGCCTCGACGGCTACACATTTCCTCGGGCGGCCGCCTCCCGGCCTCCGTGGAGCGCGGGATGCACGGTCCCATCGACAAGCCTCTCCCGTTTTTACCGTGGCGTCGCGGTTCACCACGGCGGGCGGGTCGGTCTCCTCCGCATAAAAAGGGGGACCCCCGCTTTTTGTTCCACGAAATCGCACAAGCTTTTTTCGCATCCACGGTTTGCCACCGCACACCAAAATGCCGATCCGGCTGCCTACTTTAGCCAACAGGTGGAGCCAGGCGCGCCGTACTTGCGCGGCACTTCCCACGTCCACCGAAGTCGGTGCCAAGGACCACTTTCGGCGCCGGAGCCGCGTACGAGCCTACTCGAGGCGGAAGAACGAAGCCAGCAAGGGCCTGGCCGCAAGTGCGTTCAATTGTCGGGACGTCCAAGTCCCTCGTTCTTCCGTGCTTCCTCTTTCGGCAAGTCGTTGCGGCACCTTCCCAAAGCGCGCAGACCCGCTAATCGCGACGAGCGCGACGTGGCCGTGCCGCCTTTCCCTCGGCAGCAAGCAAAACGCCTGGCAACGTCGACGCTCCCCTAACCGCGATCTCGCACCGTGTTTCGTGTGGCGAATTCAAAAGCCGGCCGGCGCTGCTGCAACCATTACGGTCGGTACGCATACGCCGCGGAGGGCGGGACGGTCATCGGAGCGTGCGGTTCCTCCATCGAGTACTGCGCACCTCGGCCGTCGCATCGCCGTGCCATGACCGGCCGCGCGTCAACGCGAACCGGTGCCAGCGAGATCCCTCGCCTGCAAGAACCGACCGGCAGCCTCCGTCACCCGAGGACGCGGAGGCGCTTGCCGCGGACGGCGGGACGGTATGCACTGGTGCACAGCGGACCCGTCACATCGCCAGTTCCTTGACCGACCGCCGACGCTTGTGCCGTTCCTCTCGTACTTGGCAGTCGCCGCGCGATTGTCGGGTCTCGTTCTTGCACGCTCGAACGGTCGGGAGGGCACTCGGCTGGCGTTTCGGGAACGCGCAGCCTCGCCTTCTACCGACGTAACCACGACTCGCCGTTCGCGCTCCGCCGCTCCTGTTTACAGTACTAGGCGGTCCCGCAGCGGTCGGGTCGCGCATTTCGAGCGCTTCGAGCCACGGTGCAGTGGCGGGTCGAAAGCCGACCTATGAGTGCGTTGCGCCGTTTGTACCCGCGTCCGCCACCTGGCCGACCGTCCAAGGTCGCGGTGTTGGCGTCCGCTGGGCGCAACAATTTGTCACGGGGTGCCGCTCCACATTCAGGCAGCCCCGTGGGGAAAAGCCGACCCCGCGTCCAAACGGGGTCAGCGGCAGAAAGTGTCGGGCGCAGACGCAGCTGAGGCGCTCACCCTTCACAATCCGTTAATGATCCTTCCGCAGGTTCACCTACGGAAACCTTGTTACGACTTTTACTTCCTCTAAATGATCAAGTTTGGTCATCTTTCCAACAGACCGGCGCAACCGAAAGGCCGCGCCGGACATCGGTCCGAAGACCTCACTAAATCATTCAATCGGTAGTAGCGACGGGCGGTGTGTACAAAGGGCAGGGACGTAATCAACGCGAGCTTATGACTCGCGCTTACTGGGAATTCCTCGTTCAAGGGGAACAATTGCAAGCCCCTATCCCAATCACGAAAGAAGTTCCACGGGTTACCCAGTCTTTTCAGACAGGGATAAAGACACGCTGCTTCCTTCAGTGTAGCGCGCGTGCGGCCCCGGACATCTAAGGGCATCACAGACCTGTTATTGCTCTGTTTCGTGCGGCTAGGAGCCGCTTGTCCCTCTAAGAAGGTTGTAAGGTGCTGGGAACCCCGCACCTATTTAATAGGCTAGAGTCTCGTTCGTTATCGGAATTAACCAGACAAATCGCTCCACCAACTAAGAACGGCCATGCACCACCATCCACCGAATCAAGAAAGAGCTCTCAATCTGTCAATCCTCCCAGTGTCCGGGCCGGGTAAGTTTTCCCGTGTTGAGTCAAATTAAGCCGCAGGCTCCACTCCTGGTGGTGCCCTTCCGTCAATTCCTTTAAGTTTCAGCTTTGCAACCATACTTCCCCCGGAACCCAAATACTTTGGTTTCCCGGAAGCTGCCCGCCGAGTCATTTGAGTAACTCAGGCGGATCGCTGGTTGGCATCGTTTATGGTCAGAACTAGGGCGGTATCTGATCGCCTTCGAACCTCTGACTTTCGTTCTTGATCAATGAAAACATTCTTGGCAAATGCTTTCGCAGTAGTTCGTCTTGCGACGGTCCAAGAATTTCACCTCTAGCGCCGCAATACGAATGCCCCCGTCCGTCCCTCTTAATCATTACCTCGTATTCCAAAAACCAACAGAACAGAAACGAGGTCTTGTTCTATTATTCCATGCAAGTTTATTCAGGCGACTCGCCTGCGTTGAGCACTCTAATTTTTTCAAAGTAAAAGCACCGGCCATCTCGAGGCACACAATGAAGTGCACCAAGAAAGAACCGGCATGATGTTCAGTCCGAGCCGTCGCATCGGGTAGATGCACTACTCGTCTGGAACTGAGATCCAACTACGAGCTTTTTAACCGCAGCAGCTTTAGTATACGCTATTGGAGCTGGAATTACCGCGGCTGCTGGCACCAGACTTGCCCTCCAATTGATCCTCGTTAAAGGATTTAGAGTGTACTCATTTCAATTACGGGGCCTCAAAAGAGTCCCGTATTGTTATTTTTCGTCACTACCTCCCCGTGCCGGGAGTGGGTAATTTGCGCGCCTGCTGCCTTCCTTGGATGTGGTAGCCGTTTCTCAGGCTCCCTCTCCGGAATCGAACCCTGATTCTCCGTTACCCGTAACAACCATGGTAAGCAAGTAACCTACCATCGAAAGTTGATAAGGCAGACACTTGAAAGAAACGTCGCCGGCTCGTGGCCATGCGATCAGCACAAAGTTATCCAGAGTCACCACACAATACGGGCCGAAACCCGATCGATCTTGGTCTAATAAAAGCACCCGTTACCCAAAGGGCTCCAGGCTCACTGCATGTATTAGCTCTAGAATTGCCACAGTTATCCAAGTAGGAAGAAACGATCTAAGGAACCATAACTGATTTAATGAGCCATTCGCGGTTTCGCCTTATTTCGGCATGTACTTAGACATGCATGGCTTAATCTTTGAGACAAGCATATGATTACTGGCAGGATCAACCAGGTAATCGTTCGACTGCGCGTCCGTCCTCGCCCTCGGCGGGCCGGACGCAGTCTGTGTGCGGCGGAGGCCACCTTCAGGCGCCCCAACACGCTTATTTTGCACTCCGAGATGACGGCGTTCGAGCTCGCTACGGCACAACCTTCCCGAAAGACGAGTGGGAGCCGTGCGGCAAGAAGCACGTTCATGCTCGCTCTTTTTCGTTGCATCGACTCGGTCGCGCCGTGCGGGTTGCCCAAGCCCGCTGCACTGTCGGTGGACCGGCCGGAACTAGCAACGGAGCCGAGACTGCAAAGCCGCCAGACGACGGGTCACGCCCGCGTCTTCGGCGCTTTCGCATCTGAATCGCCCGAGGACGACACGGAACACACCTCGATATCGTGGTAAAACGGCACCGTCCGACAACCAGCCCCTAACGCATCAAGCGGATGAGGCTGCAGACGACTGCCGTGGATTCCCCTGGAGCAGACCCGAGGACACGCTTGACGAGGCCGAAGCCCGCCGCATATCAGACACCCGGTCGCTTTCGCGTACGCCGCTCACGAGAACCCCCACATAATAGCAGCGATAAGTACCCAGACCTCCTTGGGCCCTAATACGAGCGTACTCGAGAAAATTTCACCGCGGGTGTGCCCCGAAACGTGTGGCATGTTGAGCGTGCCACAAGTCTACGTCGCTCTCAAACCCGCCGAGGTCGTAGAATTTGCGACCCTACTCACGAAATTCCCACCGAGGATACGGCCGCAAACGTACCGCACCTTGGGTAGGCCACGAGTTTGTGCAACACTACGCTGACGGCACAGCACCGAGGTCGTGCGCGCACGCACGGGAAAATTCCGCCGCGGTTTCTGCCGAAAACGTGAGGCACCACGACTCTCCGCAAGTTCGCGTCGACTGCGAAAGACCGAAGTCGTGAACGACGTGTCCGCTACTCGCCGCCGACACGCTGGACACCAAACGTACAACGACTCGACGGCGTCGTAGAGGCCCACGACGCGGTTTTCCTTAACGACGTCTCGGCGTGGCACCGACAGGTTAGAACGGCCGACCAACGTTCCCTGTCCGCCGTTCGGCTCAGTCGAAGGGCTCGGCGACTTCGGCAACGCTGCGAAGCCGCACGGTGACGCACGCCATGTCCCCATTTTTTTTTTTCTTTCTGCGTCTGCCGGGGTGCCCCTATAATAGCAGCGATAAGCACCCAGACCGCCGTGGGTCGCTCGCCCCGGCTGACGTGGTTTTTCGTACTCCTGCGGCGGTCGCCGTCAAGCACGTCCAAATACGCTACTTTCGTGGGCGCATTCACGCTCTTTCGCTTCGCCGGAGTGCCAGCACTCACTCTGCCAAAAACGGCGAACATCCGAGCGGCGGTTCCCACTTTTGCGTCGGCGTCGCAAACCCCGCCCCGGCAGACGAGGTTTGCCGTACTCGTGCGACGGTGGCCGGCGGGCACGTCGAAAGACGCCGATATCGTGCGCGAATTGGCGCACCTTGGCTTCACCGGAGTGCCGCCACTGACTCCTCCAAAAACGGCGAAGATCCGAGCGGCGCTTCCCACTTTCGCATCGGCGTCCCGAACTCCGCCCCGGCTGACGCGGTTTACCGTACTCGTGCGACGGTCGCCGGCGAGCACGTGGAAAGACGCCGATATCGTGCCCGAATCGGCTCCGTTCGGCTTCGCCGGAGTGCCAGCACTGGCTCGGCGAAAGACGACGAACATCCGAGCGACGGTTCTCACTATTGCGTACGCGTCGCAAACCCCGCCCCGGCAGACGCACTTTGCCGTACTCGTGCGACGGTCGCCGGCGAGCACGTAGAAAGACGCCGATATCGTGCCGGAATCGGCCCCGTTTGGCTTCGCCGGAGTGCCAGCACTCACTCGGCCACAAACGGCGAACATCCGAGCGGCGGTTCCCACTTAGCCGTCGGCGTCCCGAACTCCGCCCCGGCAGACGCGGTTGCCGAGCTCGTGCGACTAGCGACCGCGAAGCCGTCTCGCGACGCCGCTTTCGTGCGCGGCTCCCACTGCGACCTGGGTCACCCGAGGTCGACGAGCAAAAAAGAATGTCGAAAAAAATTTTTTTTTTTTTTTGCGTCTGCCGGGGTGCCCCTATAATAGCAGCGATAAGCACCCAGACCGCCATGGGTCGCTCGCCCCGGCTGACGTGGTTTTTCGTTTTCCTGCGGTGGTCGTCGTCAAGCACGTCCAAACACGCCACTTTCGTGGGCGCATTCGCGCTCTTTCGCTTCGCCGGAGTGCCAGCACTCACTCTGCCAAAAACGGCGAACATCCGAGCGGCGGTTCCCACTTTTGCGTCGGCGTCGCAAACCCCGCCCCGGCAGACGAGGTTTGCCGTACTCGTGCGACGGTGGCCGGCGGGCACGTCGAAAGACGCCGATATCGTGCGCGAATTGGCGCACCTTGGCTTCACCGGAGTGCCGCCACTGACTCCTCCAAAAACGGCGAAGATCCGAGCGGCGCTTCCCACTTTCGCATCGGCGTCCCGAACTCCGCCCCGGCTGACGCGGTTTACCGTACTCGTGCGACGGTCGCCGGCGAGCACGTGGAAAGACGCCGATATCGTGCCCGAATCGGCTCCGTTCGGCTTCGCCGGATTGCCAGCACTGGCTCGGCGAAAGACGACGAACATCCGAGCGACGGTTCTCACTATTGCGTACGCGTCGCAAACCCCGCCCCGGCAGACGCACTTTGCCGTACTCGTGCGACGGTCGCCGGCGAGCACGTAGAAAGACGCCGATATCGTGCCGGAATCGGCCCCGTTTGGCTTCGCCGGAGTGCCAGCACTCACTCGGCCACAAACGGCGAACATCCGAGCGGCGGTTCCCACTTAGCCGTCGGCGTCCCGAACTCCGCCCCGGCAGACGCGGTTGCCGAGCTCGTGCGACTAGCGACCGCGAAGCCGTCTCGCGACGCCGCTTTCGTGCGCGGCTCCCACTGCGACCTGGGTCACCCGAGGTCGACGAGCAAAAAAGAATGTCGAAAAAAATTTTTTTTTTTTTTTTTGCGTCTGCCGGGGTGCCCCTATAATAGCAGCGATAAGCACCCAGACCGCCATGGGTCGCTCGCCCCGGCTGACGTGGTTTTTCGTTTTCCTGCGGTGGTCGTCGTCAAGCACGTCCAAACACGCCACTTTCGTGGGCGCATTCGCGCTCTTTCGCTTCGCCGGAGTGCCAGCACTCACTCTGCCAAAAACGGCGAACATCCTAGTGGCGGTTCCCACTTTTGCGTCGGCGTCGCCAACCCCGCCCCGGCATACGCGGTTTGCCGTACTCGTGCGGCGGTGGCCGGCGGGCACGTCGAAAGACACCGATATCGTGCGCGAGTCGATGCTTCTTGGTCTCGCAGGAGGGCCGCCACTCACTCCTGCAAAAACGGCGAAGATCCGAGCGGCGCTTCCCACTTTTTCGTCGGCGTCGCAAACCTCGCCCCGGCAGACGCGCTTTGCCGTACTCGTGCGACGGTCGCCGGCGAGCACGTCGAAATACGCCGATATCGTGCCCGAATCGGCCCCGTTTCGCTTCGCCGGAGTGCCAGCACTCGCTCGGCCAAAGACGACGAACATCCGAGCGACGGTTCCCACTATTGCGTACGCGTCGCGAACCCCGCCCCGGCAGACGCGGTTTGCCGTACTCGTGCGGCGGTGGCCGGCGGGCACGTCGAAAGACGCCGATATCGTGCACGAATTGGCGCTCCTTGGCTTCACCGGAGTGCCAGCACTCACTCGGCCAAAAACGGCGAACATCCGAGCAGCGGTACCCACTTAGCCGTCGGCATCCCGAACTCCGCGCCGGCTGACGCGGTTGCCGAGCTCGTGCGACTAGCGACCGCGAACGCGTCTCGCGACGCCGCTTTCGTGCGCGGCTCCCATTGCGACCTGGGTTACCCGAGCTCGACCAGCAAAAAAGAAGGTCGAAAATTTTTTTTTTTTTTTCTGCGTCTGCCGGGGTGCCCCTATAATAGCAGCGATAAGCACCCAGACCGCCGTGTGTCGCTCGCCCCGGCTGACGTGGTTTTTCGTACTCCTGCAGCGGTCGCCGTCACGCACGTCCAAATACGCCACTTTCGTGGGCGCATTCGCGCTCTTTCGCGTCGCCGGAGTGCCAGCACTCACTCTGCCAAAAACGGCCAACATCCGAGCGGCGGTTCCCACTTTTGCGTCGGCGTCGTAAACCCCGCCCCGGCAGACGCGGTTTGCCCTACTCGTGCGACGGTCGCCGGCGAGCGCGTCGAAAGACGCCGATATCGTGCGCTAATTGGCGCTCCTTGGCTTCTCCGGAGTGCCGCCACTCACTCCTCCAAAAACGGCGAAGATCCGAGCGGCGTTCTCCACTTTCGCATCGGCGTCCCGAACTCCGCCCGGGCTGACGCGGTTTACCGTACTCGTGCGACGGTCGCCGGCGGGCACGTCGAAAGACGCCGATATCGTGCCGTAATCGGCCCCGTTTGGCTTCGCCCGTGTGCCAGCACTCACTCGGCCAAAAACGGCGAACATCCGAGCAGCGTTTCCCACTTTCGCATCGGCGTCCCGAAGCCCGCCCCGGCAGACGCGGTTTGCCCTACTCGAGCGACGGTCGCCGGCGATCACGTCGAAAGGCGCCGAATTCGTGCACGAATCGATGCTTCTTGGTCTCGCAGGAGGGCCGCCACTCACTCCTGCAAAAACGGCGAAGATCCGAGTTGCGCTTCCCACTTTTTCGTCGGCGTCCCGAACTACGCCCCGGCTGACGCGGTTTACCGTACTCGTGCGACGGTCGCCGGCGGGCACTTCAAAATACGCCGATTTCGTGGGCGCATTCACGCTGTTTCGCTTCCCCGGAGTGCCAACACTCACTCTGCCGAAAGCGGCGATCATCCGAGCGGCGGTTCCCACTTTTGCGTCGGCTTCGCAAACGGCGCCCCGGCAGACGCGCTCGTGCGACGTACTCGTGCGACGGTCGCCGGCGAGCACGTCGAAAGACGCCGATATCGTGCTCGAATCGACCCCGTTTCGCTTCGCCGGAGTGCTGCCAGTCACGGCGCAGAAAACGGCGAACAAGTGTTTTTTTTTTTTTTTTCCTAGAATTTGTGTTATAGAAGGCACATTTGATATCGGACGATAATTTTCAACTTTATCACGCGCACCGATTTTCGTGTAGAGGTTTGCAAGTTTATGGGAATTTCTCCACTTGGAATAATGCGATTTAGTAGTACTACGAGAACTTCATGGATGTACTCAAGGGTACGGGGCAAGTCAGTTACGTCAACACCTGCAGATTTTTTACACTTCAAACTGAAAATTGTTGGTTGTGAGTCCTCGTGTGATATTAAAGGCCGATTCGCTAACACATAGAACAAAGAAAGAAAGGAAGAAAAAACGCCCGCGCTCGCTCAAGAAACCTGGGTTCGCAACAAGTGGCAACAACAAGCAACCGAGCGAGTGCGCCAAAACCCGTGGCGGCCGAACAAACGCGAAGTCCCAACCGCGTCAGCCGGGGCGGCACGGGACAGGAAAAATCACTTCAGCCGGGGCGGCGGGGCACCGAATAAACCTCGTCACCTCGTCGCAGGATAAAAGAGGAAACAAAAAGTCTAAACAGCGTCTGCTGGAGCGAATGCGTAATAAAACAACAACAACAACAAAAAAAAAAAACACCCGCGCTCAAGAAGTCTGCAATCACCACAAAAGGCGACTGTGACCGAGCAGCGTCAGCCGGGGCCGTGCGGAAACGGAAAAACCGCGACTACCGGGGCGTCGAGGCACCGAAAAATCCACTTCAGCCGCGGCGAAAA